>NW_005841890.1:821354-857903 GCF_000455745.1 Alligator sinensis
AAGGTGGGGGTGGAGGGGGAGCTTACATCACAGCTCCATTCCCTCATCTTAAGGATCTGGAATGATGAGGAAATCCCAGATGACCTAAGAGATGTAATTTTTGTGACAGTCTTCAAGAAAATAATCAGATCCTACTGTTGAAATTACAGAGGGAACTCCTTGCTGTCCACCACAGGAAAGATCATTGAGGGAACCCTCCTAAACTGTCTCGTTCCACTTGCAGAAGAGCTCCTCTTGGAAACTCAGTGTGGATTTAGGGCTTCAAAAGGGACAACTGACATGATCTTCACTGCTTACCAGCTACAGGAAAAATGCCACGAACAACATATACTCCTCTATATGGTTTTCCTTGACCTCATGAAAGCCTTGAACACTGTCAACAAAGAAGTGCTGTGAAAGATGTTTTTGATGTCTGAATGCCCAATGAAATTTGTCTCCATTCTTCATCTGTTCCTTGAGGGCATGCAAGCAGTGGTTCTCATTAATGGATCTATCACTGATCCCCTTGAGGTTAAGGCTGGAGTTAAGCAAGGCTGTGTCATTGCTCCAACACTTTTCTCAATTTTCCTTCCCATGGTGATATATCTGACTACTAAAAACTTCCAGTTGGAGTGGAGCTACACTACTAAATGGATGGTAAGCTGTTTAATTTCAGCCAACTCCAAACTAAAACCAAGAATACCACAACCTCAATCATTGAGCTCCAGCACGTTGATGATGCTGTGGTCTCTGCTCACCCAGAAGCAGAACTACAGGCAATTGTTGATGTCTTTAATGAGGAATACAAGAAAATAGGACTGATGAACATTCAGAAGACTATGGTCCTCCATCAACAGCCTTTTAATGAGCAGTCCCCAGCACCAGTAATTCAGATTTATAGTAAGAGACTGGAGAATGTTGAGTATTCCCCAGACCTTGGAAGCTGTCTCTTGAAGAAGGCTGACATTGATGAAGATATAACATCATCACCTCAAATGTGCACATGCAGCCTTTGGACACCTGAGGAAACAGTTGTTTCAAGATCCAAAACCAAGCTCATGTTTTTATCAAGCAGCTGTGATCCCTACCTTACTGTACATAGCTGAGATGCAGACAACATACAGGAGACACCTCAAGATGCTGGAGAAGTACAATCAACGTTGCCTGTGGAAGATCCTTCAAATCCAGTGGGAAGACAGATGCACCTACATTAGCATCCTCTCTCAAGCATTCACCAGGAGCATCAAGGCAATGATCATCCAACATCAACTTTGCTGGGCTGGCCATGTCATCCAGATATCTGACTCCAAACTCCCACAGCCAGTTTTATTCCCCCAGATCAGTCAAGGCATATGCTCAGGAGGAGAGCAGAGAAATCACTTCAGGGATGTCCTCAAGGCCAATTTGAAAAAAAATGCGACATTGACATCATGGGAGACTATTTCTCAGGACCTTCCCAAATGGAGAAATGCTGCAAGGATCTCAGTACTTTGAAACCTCACAACAACAACAGGAGATGGAAAAGTGGAAGCTACAGAAACAGCAAGTCATAGATCGAATCAAGAAACCAGACCCACCCGCCCTGCATGGAAACACATGCCCTAATTGCAGTTGAAACTGTTGATTCTGGATTAGCTCTGAAAGCCATCTTTGGACCCCCAGATAAGTCAATCATGGAAGACAATCATCTTTGACTACAAGGAATTGCCAATGATGAGTGCATTCCTATAGTACATAAGGGTTGCATCTACATGAGATCCTGACTGCTCAGTAGGTCATTACTACTGTGCAGTAGTGTTGCATGGCAGAAAGCATGACGTGACACTACTATGCAGTAGTAACTAGGTACTGCACAACCAGCATCACCTAAAAGCCATTTGGTGAAGCTACTATGCAGTAGCTCCAGTTACTGTACAGTCATTTAGTACTTGTGTATGCAAGTACTAAATGACCGCTCAATAAAAACTGCTCATTCAGTGTCTCAGATTAGACACAGCCAGTGTATCTCAGGTTCAATTCCAATATCTTCCACCATTAAGGGAAATACTCTACTCCTGAGGAAGTCAACATTTTTGGCAGGCATGCCAGGATTAGCTCTTCACCCTCCTCAGGTGCCACTCCAGTATCCTTCCTCTACCCAGAATGCTGTTCTGACTCCTGCTCTCAGCTCCCAGCCTGGTCTGCTGCTCTGCTTTTTTTTCTTATTTCTTGTGTTCATGTCTGATTTGCTGCTTTGCTGCTTTGCTTTCTGCTTCCTGCCCTATCTGCTGCTGTGCTTCCTGTCCCCTCCCTGATCTGCTGCCAACCACACACAGAGGCTGACTATGGCACTTGTGGCCCCTGTGCTACAGGTTGGCCAGCCCCGCTCCACTCATTAAGCTAGTCATGCTCCTCCTTGATGTCCCTTTCTTCGTCCCAATGGTAATTTAATTATGCCATACAAAGTATAACAGACCCACTGGGAGGGGCTAAGAATACTTTTGTCTGTCTGTCCCAGGGTGTTCAATGGTCAGGTAGATAGAGTATTCATGTGGGAAATGTTGATTCAGATGACCTCAAGTAAAGGAGGGGAACCCAATTTCCCATACAATTCCTGTATGTCAAGTCTAGGCACTACCTTTTGTGTATTCCGTGAGGGAACAAGGTCATCTAAAACTCAGACATTGTGATAGCCAAGTCCTTTTGTGGCCTCTATTCCTAACCTCCTCATTGCTTTACTTGTTTTCTGCTGTATCCTGCTTCCACCCTCACCTTTGCACTCCCTTCTCTGCTTCACTTAAAAGTTCTCAAGGGCAGGGATTGCTTCTTATTAAGTGTTTCTGCAGCACTCAGTTCAACAAACCTCTTGACCACTGATCTCATTTGGGCTAGCATAATGCTAAAAATTAATAAGAAAAATATTCTTTAAAAAAAGTTAAGGTTAAGGTATCATTATTCTTTCTGCTCTCATCTATAATACTAATGTACTATACAACAAGGGCTTATAATAGAAATGGTGACAGATTCTCCACTCTGAATAGCCTTAGCTGTTATAAATAGTGCCCTAATGAACAGGATGATAACTTAGGGGAGATTTCTAGTTTAATAGCCTTAGTTTTATTTTTCATCCAAACCATAAATCCTTTTTTTTTTTCCCATTTGCACCTTTGATGGGAAGGCTATCAAAGAAGACAACAAAGGATGTGTGAGTTTAGTAATAGATAGTGGATTGCTCTCTCTATCTTCCTGTGTACAAGTCAGAAGGCAATGCCGATTATTTAGCAGATCCAGGCTAACCTGTCTCCCTGCAGGACTTTCTGAATTAACATAGGTATATCTACCTAGGTACATAGGTATATGTCAGGAGACTGACAGTTGGGTTACCACTGTGTTTTATTTTTGGCTCACCACAGTTAAAGTTGGGTCGAAACAAACTTAATTCATCTTATTTTTAATGAAGGACATTTAGGATTAGAAGAAAAGCCTCATGTTAATCAACAGCAATTAACATCATCCCTGGTTCTCTTTTGCACTTTTATAAGGTTCAGAAATGCATTACACACAATAGCAATTGAATAAACAACAGCTTCCCCGAAACAGATACCTTGAAGACAACATTGTTTGGGTGACTAAAAACCAGGTCCAAGAGCAACTAACCTGGTTTTGCCCAGACAGCTTAAATGGTTTGAACTCTATGCAATTCTAATGTTATCTCCATTTTAGTACTGACTCACTAATTGTCACAACGTGAACTCCTAGGGCTGGAGTCTATTCCACAAAACTCATGTCCCCAAGTAACAGTTAATGCAAAGAGTGGGTAGCTCCTCTGCTGTCCTGCTTTTCTGGCTCAGCCTCCCTTTTTCGTATCCATGTGATGAGCTATTTAGCAGAATTCACAGATTCAATGAAGTCTGACAAGTCTGTGTCTTAAGCACTTCTGCTATAATCTCAAAGTTGTGACCTCTGCACTGTCAAACACATGCCTTAGCATCTACACAGCCGCAGCCCTAGTCTTAAGAATGAGATAATGGTACAAGACTGGTAAGGATGAGATGATGGATTTTTGGGGGACTTAAATGGGGTGGTATTGGTTCTCACCATGCACCTGGTGGTAAGGTGCCTAAATCCACTTACTTGCCTAATAGGAGGAATCGAATCTGGCCCTTAGGGAACTCACAACTATGTTGATGAAACTAGCACTACATGTGCGGGGTGCCTTTAACAAATGAGCTCAGATGGAAGTACTGAATTCACCACTCTAATGTCAAGTTCCCTGTGCTCCTGTTCTGTGGGACTGTAGCAAAACCCCAGTTTTTCTTTTTTTTTTAATTTATTTTAAAATGCATTCCCTCCCCTTCTGCAAGCATTTCAGACTTTTTCTTTTCCTTTCTATTCCCTATAGATAAGTATAAGTAAGCTAAGATGTAGGATAAGCTTTAACATTTCATTTTAGGTAGTAAGTTTTATTTTTCTCTCCCCTCTTTGCAAATAAGTGCCCTCCTATTTTGATATAGATATCCACTGTTTTATAAGTGATAATTATTATGTTTGTATTGATTTTTTTTAACTGTTTTTATATTGTGTGATTACTGTTTCAGGCGTATATATGTAAGTTAGCATAAGCCATGTCAAGTTTCCATCTTGTAATGTCAAGCCTCCATCTTATCCCCATGCCCAGTTGTATAACCTATGTCTCATACTACCCTTCCTACGTAACTTGGTTCCTGAATGAATGGGGATGAATGAAGGTGCTTGAGAGACAATAGTAGTAGGTCTAAAAATAGCTCCCTCTGAATGACCAAACCATCAACACCAATACCTGGACCAATGACCCAGCCCTTGGAACCACCCTCAGCATTCAAGAAACAAAAGATGAGGCAACCCACCATTGTGCCAAGGCTGCACATGCTCAGTAAGAACACCTGGAGCCCTTTGGGACAGGACTGACCTTGCCTGGACAGGCCCTCCCCATTGGAAATCAGGGGTAGTCTGCCCCATAAAAGGGGTAGTGAAGACTGACTCCTTGGGACGCCCTCTCCATCTGGACCATCACCATGCCGAACCACCTATCCACCCAGAGGCCCTGCCAGTGACCCCCCTCTGGACAATACCTGCTGGACAAAGACCCCTTTCCAGCCTGGATAGGTAGCTATCACCCCCCACCCTCTCTTCAACCAAGGACTTGGACTCTGCTTTTCTTCCCTACCTGGACTCCAACCCTTCCACTAAGTTTCTTTCTCCTGCTGCCATTGTTAGTGTGTGTGTGCATGCGTGTGTGCGTGTGTGCATGTGTGTGTGTGTACGAATAACTTCATGGGGCTGTGTAATGTGTTGTCTGTTTAATAAAACTGTTATTTGGACCCCTGAGTTGAGTTTGCTTTAGTACAGTTCTGGCTATGCTCCAATCTCTGCTCCTCTAGCTTCTGTCTCATCCCCACTGCCTTTTTCCCTGAGCTCTGCCTTCATTTTTATCTCATCCCCACTGCCTTTTGGCTCTGTCTCCTGGCTGTTTCCTCCTTGCCACCAGGCTTCTTTTTTTTTTTTTCCTTGCTTCCGCCCTGACACCAGGTGACCCCAAGTAACCCCGGGGCCACTTGATCTTAAGTAAACCCAAGCCTCAGGTCCTCAGCCAGCTTCTCTCTAGTCCACCAGTTCTAATCCTGGTTCTAGCAACTTTCACTCCCTACACTTTCACTCTTTCTTTCACCTTAGCCTTCTGCCAAGTATCCCAGGTACCCCAAACACACACATACATACTGTACCATCCAAGTTAGGAACTTACTTATGTGTATGTGTAGGTGGGTTATATCTGTGTGAAGTGGTGAGTGTGTGTGTATATATGTATATGTCATTGTGTGCATGATATACGAATTAGTGATCTGTTTATGTGTACTGTGTGTGTGGGTATGGACAATTGATTTTTGTCTATCTTTTGGGGTGTATAGTGTATGTGCTTGAATTGGTGATAGGTATGCATGTGCCTAGGTTACTTTGGATATGTATGTGCCTGAGTTGGTTGTGTGTGTGTGTATGCACCTAATTGATTTCTGTGTTTGTATATGTACAATTGCGTCACACCCTCCTGTCTAACAACACAATATTGAGATCCTGAGACTTGGCCTGACCCCGAAGGGCAACAGGATCACAAGCCAGGGATAAAGCAAGATTAACATGTTAATTCCTAGCTCAAGGGTCTTTTCCTTACACTCAGGGTGACACCATATTTGAGGTTGGAAGGACTTTTATCCCTTGGTACAGACAGTGAGGTTTTTGGCCTTCCTCTAGATGTGAGGCATGACTCTCTTCCTTGGATTTCTTGAGCATTTTTTAACAAACTTTGCAGCGTCAGGATGTTGGCTGTCATGATCCCTCTGTTTTACCTATGGCAGGTTAGGGGTTTATATTTTGTGGTTGTGTTAGAGTTGACTGTAGTTTTACTAATAGGTTAGATGTAATGGATTTGTATAGGGTGGTTTGGATAAGGATAATTCTGCCTCATGGACTAAATGACCTCTGGAGGTCCCTTCCAGCCCTGCTTCTCTATGATTCTTTGAATTATGCAGCTGGCATTCAATGATACAATAGTATTGTGAGGCTTCACCAAAAGGTCTTCCTATTCCCGACCTCAGGAAGCATTTGGCATATAGATTCTGCACTCCTTCAAACATCAAGCATGTTGGGGAAAAGAAATCTGTGTTACTTCCTTCGTGAAGCTTGTAAGGGCTAGTTGCAATTTTACTCAAAATCAAATGAAATTATGAACTGTAAGAGCAAAAGAATGCAGTTTGTCCTAAGGTACAATCACATCCAGTATAATAGCATTTAAATGCCTTTTAGGCTTAGTTTTGACTCTGTTTTCCCGAATGGCACATTTAGCTATAATTGCTTTTGTGTGTGCATGGTTTTTTTTGTTTTTTTTTCTCATTTAATACTAATGACCAAAACAATCAAGTAAGAGCAATCGGTGCTTTTTGGTGGAATTCTAATCATTCACTATTTATAGCAGAATCCCAGGACTATAATTCAGAGCTAGCTATGAAAAGTATTTGACTTGCAACACTGATCTGGTAAATTAAAATAAAACATGAATCTAAACAAAAACTTGGAGAAAAAAAAATTCCCTAGAACTTCTTGAAAAATCAAACAAAACCAGGGACAAAATAGAGCCACAAAATAAAAGAGGGTGGTTGTTGTTACTACTTTTTGTTGTCCTCTTCCTCCCCTCCCACCTTTTCTCCTCTGCCAGGAAATCCTTGATTAAAAAGGTGACAGATACTTAAGGATGACAAGGTAAGGAAAAGAGTATTGGATTTGTTCTACTTAGAGCACTATACATATTATTCAGTCAGAACATCCTTTCTGGTCTTAGATGTATGACATGTCACACAGAGATACTAATCCTTTTGTTTTTTTTCCAGAAATAAAGCAATTCTTTTCTTCAGCCCTGGACCTCCCTTCCTTTACTGCAGTCTCACGAATACACAGACACCTTGTCTGGATTATGAATTATTACATTCTTACTGTAGTAGAGCCCAGCGGCACCAATCAGTATCAGGGACAAATTGTGCTAGTTGCTCCCCAGATGCAAGAGAAGCTTTTTTTTTAAAATAAAAAAAAATAAAATCGGACCTGGCTCAAAACAGCATTTAAACGCAACTTTAACTTTCCTGATCCTATGTTGGAAAAATGTGAACAGCATACGTTTATTTTCAAACAGTTTTGCTTAAAGAGTTATCCATTTTTTTTTCTAGCAGGCTTCATATATACTCATTAAAGGGTATAGCATGTAAGCATGTTAAGGAAACTAGTATGACTTAAAATATTTTGTTACTGTCATTGTCTGACAGACTTCTCAGACAAATATAGTTTGGGTGAAGTGATTATCACAAGCTTTTCAGATAACAACAATATCCTCTCCTGTGTATGCTATGTGAAATGAAACATTCACTTGACCAGCCTCAGTGAAACAACTGATCCGTCTTTGGCTTGTTAGAACTGAACATCTGAAGAGGGCTGGACTGCTCACATTTTGGGTACAGGCTGAAATCCAATCTGCCTTGATGAGGAGGATATGCTATTACCAGCTGATGGCTGTTTGGAGATGGGTGTGAAACCCAATGGTTTTAATTTAGGTATTGGCAAAGAGATGTCCTCATCATGAATATGGTATTCATTTGGCCCTGTTGTTAGAGTCTCTGCAGGAAAAAGCCCAACATGAGAGGAGAACCCGAACTTCTTGAATAGGTATAAAAGTGCTATAGAATAGGTACAAGGGTCATGGCACACATGTGCCAAAATGTACTTGAGTCCGTTGTTAGACTAGAAAGGGCAGCCTGGTGAGTAGCACATTGGACTGGGATTCATGAAACATCGTTCCAGTTCTTGAAATTGCTGTGCAAATCCTGTGTATCCTTGAACAATCAAGCTAGCCTTTTCTTCTGTTTCTCATCAGCAAGCTGAGGTTAAAATTTTCCTATCCAGTGGGATATTGAGAGGATGAATACATTAATGAATAAAAGGTGCTTCCATGCTAGATAGCAGGTGAATAAATGATACCTAAATACATGTTCTCCAAGGCCCTGTCCAGATGAGTGCAGCCATATGGTATGTGGCACCGCTGCCACTTATCACACATTCAGTTGTTTTCCACACTGCAAGGGAGCAGCATGGAGGTTTTTTTGACCTGGTCAAAAACCCTGCAGAGAAAAAGAAGCATAGCAGCACATGCGTGGACAGCATGTGCTACTCAAAAGCGGAGCCAGGATACTTGCAGCTGTGCTGCAACTGCCAGCCAGGCTCTGCCTGGCAGAATCACCTCTACTGCAGCCCCAGCCCCAGCCCCCAGGACCCCAGGTAAGGTTGATGGGGCCAGCCCAGTATTGGCCGCAGCCTCCCCTACCCCACCTGGGGTAACTTGCTGTGTGCCAGGGGACATGGCACAGGCATTCCTTGAGGACAACTACCGGCATCGCAAAGTACACCGCTGCTAGTTGTCCCCAGGGAACCAAACGTCCACGCCATGTGTGGACGCAGCCCAAAGAGTGTCAGAATAGCAGTCATTGTTTGTTTCCAAGTTCTAGGATGAAACAAATATTTTGTGCCTGGAAAATATTACAATGCACTTTACTAATTCTTAATTGTCTGGAAAGAAAAAAATCTGAAATCCATAGAGCTGAATTGTTTAGTCCTATTGTAGCTATGTTCTGACTGAAGTGAGACCAGAAGCTTGTCATTTAAATGCTTATATTGTTGCTCCTGAAGATAACAAGGGGTATATTTTCTTTAAAGAAGTCATTTGCAAAATGTCTATTGTATAGACCAGAAGTTCACTCCAAGTCATTGTATGTAGCTGTCCCAGTATTTAATATGCTTGTTTAGGTTTTAACTGTTACTGTCATTTTGTTCCATGCATTTCCACAATTGACTATGCCTAAGAAACCTGCCCTCCTCCATGAGCTCCAACACACTCCATTACCTAAGCCCACTGTGTAATTTCTGTTGAATCAAAAATTCTTCTTATGAAATTGGGAAAAATTGTATCCAACGAGTGAATGCTTAACCAAGGAAAGGTTAAGATTTTGTAGATAAACAGTTGAACACATACATAAAAGTGTTGGTTTATGGCAATCGTTTTGCAACAAAATATTAGCTCAGATATTTATATATAACAAATTTAATTGCCATCCTTTGAAAACTTTATTCTTTCTAATTCTCCTCTCATAAGAAATTCAAGTTGATTCAAGAATTTTTCTAGCATTAGAGGGTCGAAAGACAGGGTGGGACCAAAATGTATCTTTAGCTGAAAACAGTATATCTAAGGCTTCAGAGAAAATCTAACACTTAGGAGAAACTCAATTCTCCCCTTCCAGATAATAACAAAGAAAGGAAAAATAACTTTAGAACCTGTTGATAGGCTGTCAAAAATATAGGCAAAGAAAATCACAAGAACAATGAAAATAATTCAGTACCTGGTGTCTAAAAATAACGTAATTTAAATAGTTTCTTCAAAATGGTTGCTGTGGAAATGTTACCTGATTATTTATAATTTTTAAAGTGGGAAAAGGAATAGTCCAGAAGCTTAAACATGCTACTGGAATCATGATTATCATTAATAGTATTGTTACTGAGATTTACTTTAAGTATGAATATAGAGCTCCTCATTACAGAAAACACTCATGAGTTATTGGAGATGCCTACTCAGAGCAGATTTTAAAAATGTAAGAAAAATGTAAAACAGATGTTTGGGATATAATTAGAGCTGTGTGAATGAGTGATATTTCAGTTCTGTGAGTGAATTGTAAAGTCAAAAATAATGTTAGGTCAATTTTTTTTTTAAGGAAGCGTAAAAAAAAAGTCTCAAAACAGTATTTTAAAACCCCACCAACACATTTTTTACTGAAATTGCCATGAATTCATTGATAGTTTGGGTTGACCCAAAACAGCCCTTGAACTAACTAAACATTTTGCCCAGCTCAAGATAGTGTCCCATAATTGGTGCATATATTATGTCACATGCTTCCCGGGGAGATCCCATGATCCTCTCAGCTGATGAAGTATAGTTATAGGGTGAAGTCTTCCCCTTGCACTCCAGGCAGACTGACCCCTGTGAGCTTCCCCAAATATGAGAAACTCAACTGCACAATTTTGTGGTAATAGGAGACTGTATTCTTGCTTTCCCTGTGGATTGCCAGTTGGCCTTTTGGCTAGGGGCAAATGAGACTAGGGGACATCTGAACCCAAGGCCTCTGGGCTTGCATGTAGCATGCCTGCCATGGATTTGGAGAATATCCAAAGTCCAAGATTGTGTGGTAGTAGAGTCACACAGACATGAATGACCGAGCACTGCTCAGTCAAAATTTGTAACTTGACTATTTATTGGGCTTTGTCCAATATAATTTGGAAGTTATTTGGCCCATGAAATGAAATTAAAAAAAAAAAATGTGTCACATACTTGGTGCAATGTGAAAGGTTCTGATTACAGTGCTGGCCAAGATTTTTTTGCCAAGCTAAATTTTTGGTAGAATATGTGTATATGGATGGATACAGCCCCAATTGTTCTATTTAAGAGTTCCCACTGGACCCATCCTGCATGAATTTGTCTATTCCCTTTTTGAACCGGGTTCTACTATCTTTGTAACAGTGTATTAAGATAGCAGACCTGTTACTTAGGGTCTGAAGGGAAGACCCTGGGACTCTGGTCACTGCAGGGGAGGGGCGACGGGTTACAGAAAGGATGAGGGATATATCTGGTGAGACCCAGCTGACAAAGATCCACACACTGGGGGGAAATAAAGAAGATGAAAGTGGCCATCACACTTCAAGGTGAGCACCAAGTGGAAGAGCCTTGCCCTCAGGGCACTAGAAGAAAAGTAGGAGTCCTTGGTGGATGATGAGGCAGGATGGGAACACATAAGCCACGGGGTCCATGGATCAAATGGCAATCTGGTGAGCGGTGGGATACTTACCCGAGGGGTCACCTGTGGCAAGGATAGCTGAAGACGGGTCTGGGGAACTTGTGAAGGGAGAGTCAGAAAAGGGAAATTAGGAGGGTACCAGGCAAGGAAGTTACCAGTTAGTGAGGTGGTGAGGAAACCGCGCTCCAGTTAATGAGCGGAGGATGTGACTCATTAGACTTTGTAAAAGTAATCAATAAATGAAATACACTGTTTACAGTCAACCGGGTGGTCAATGACATCACACCTCACTTAGGAAATAACATTTACCTTTTTGCCCATCTTATGTCATGGCTTGCGATCTCTGAGTGAGGTTGGAGAGACCCATCCACCCTCCTACAATCTTCTTTTACAAGTTAACTACACACCCTTCAGAAATATACTTCCTTGTGGCATACAGTCCTACCCTTTCATACCCTGTATACCAGGGATGGGGAAAATAGTGGATCTGTCCAGCGGCCAGACTCCGTTTCTCAGCAACACATGGCTACATCACCAGTTTCCACAGAGACCACAGTAGTCACAATGGAGGTCACAGTTCAGGGCCATGGTTTCCATGGAGACTGGCCCCAGCAGCGCTGGTAGCATATGTGGCTGGCCAGGAAGGGCTCCATGACCCGGGCTGGGATCTTGCAGTGGTGACAGAATGGTCCAAAGCCAGGCCAGAGCAACCATCCCCTGCCTTCATGCCCCTGCCTGGTGTGTGAAGGCAATGGATCACAGCTCTTCCCTGGTTCTGGACCATGCTGTCATTGCCACAACATCCCTGCCCCAGAGCATCTCCTTGCCCATCTGTATGTCCTGCTAGTGCCGCTGGGGCCAGTCTCCATGGAAACCTTGGCCCCACACTATGACAGTGCTGCCACTGCTGGGGTCTCCATGGAAACTGGCCACAGCGACACAGGCAGGGGCTGCTGGGAAATAATGCCCACTGTAGGTCTGATCCAGCCCCTGGACCAGACTTTTCTGGCCCTTTCCCTATACAAATGTACAGTGATGAACTTTTCAGCAAGCTGCCTAACAACTGTTTCCACAGTGCCAGCTCAGAGGAAATCCTAGGACATCAGCCATTTCACCTAGTGGAAAGGGGTAGAAAGATGGGAAGAAAATTACACTTAGTGTATATATTGATGTAATACTCATAGGTGCAAGGCATTTTTTGAACACAATGAGCACAGCCTGTACCTTAAAGAATATATCAGGTATTCTGGCAGTTCCCAAAAAGGTATCAGTTTACAATAGCTGTTCTTGGGGAAGCCACTGCCTAGAAGCACTGATCAGGAAATAAGCTGAAACTCCCTCTTATTTATGTACTGTAGCTCAAACCTGGCACCAAAGTAGGGGACACTAAACTGAAAATCAGTCATACATATTTTTAAATATCAGGGGTCTGATAGCACTATGAGGTTGATATAAAGCAGAAATGAAATTTTCCTTGTGGTCCAGAACTTTTGAAGCACGAACACCATTATTCACTCCTATGATCTTTAAATATAGATATATCAACACACAGACATGTACACCTAATTAAGTTTTACACATATACATTTTCTTATTTCCATCCTTTCACTTATATATTGGAATAATGAGTTTGTGTATGAACATATACAGCTTGTTGTTCCTATAGCAAATAGTTCTCTTCAAAAACTTTTACAATGTTAATTATCAATATTAATAATATTTATTAAGGATTTCTTTGGCTTGTACTCAGGATCAGAAACCCATTGTGCCAAGTTCTGTATGAGCAGAGAGTAGTAGATGGTCCCCAACATGCAATGAGAAAAGAAGCAGAGCACACATGGGGTGACATTCTGTTTTTTGTTGGTCACCCGAGTGCCCATTTTTGATCATCTATATGGCCAGACAGATTCTGTTCCTGGACATATGTTTCCATGCATGTGCGTGATTACATAGGTGCATGCAGACCAAGCATGCAAAGTGGCAGCCAGGCACATATATGCACCCCTTGTGGATTCATAGTGACTGTAGACACTTCAAACAATTGTTGACTTCTCATTGTTTCTCACCAATAGGTTAATAGATAAATGACCATAGTGTCTAGATTTTGGGTCCTGCTCACCCAGAGGGATCCTGAATATTTGTTCCCTCAACAACAGGGCTTTAATTTCCATGCTACAGGTCTGCCATGTCAAAATCCCTGTGGCAGGCCAGTAGTGGGTGCTTCTGTCCTGAGCCACCCACCTCACTGCATCTGACCACCTTCCAGGCTCCGAGTGTCTCCCTGGGGGTGCCTCATGTCTAGCTGACCCCCTTCCTGGAGCACACCCACTAGTTTGGGGGAAACGCCACCACCAGCCAGGGTCTGCAGTGATCCTGGCTCTGTGCCCCCTGGGAAAAACAGGCCTAGTAGCCCTTGAGGGTACTCAACCCACTTCAAGAACCTGGGGTGCTTCCCTCAGTCAGAAGCACAAGTAGTGGTCTCCCTTAGTCAGCCAAACCAAGGGGACCCCAAGGCATAATCTAGACCCACTCACATTAAATCTCACACACTAGCTACAATGTAAAACTTTATTGGTTACAAAGAGTCGGTTTGGAATAGGGTACAGGATACAGCAATATCAAAGAAATCCCATAGAGCAAACTGGCATGGCTGGGTAGCCTTTGATCACACATCTGAGTTACTGCAAGCTATATATCTAGTTAGATCTCAGGTAGCTTTCTCACAAGGATCATCCAGAGGCAGGTGGAGATTCCCTCTGGAGGCAGGCAGTTCCTTGATCATGAGTTTCAAGAGAGAGCAAGTTTCAGATGGTCCAGCTTCTCTCTAAGTTTTCATCATGGCTACACCCTCCTCCTGGGCATTACTTAACTTATATAGACCTTATGACCTCATTTGCCTGGTCCAATGGAGGCCAGCACCTGTTGCCTGCTAGCCAACCAATTCGAAATGTATCACTGGTTGCCTGGTAGACTGGCATTGCTGAGAACAATAGGGAGCTTAAGCCCTCACCCAGGTATGTGGTGCCAGTCACGTAGGCAGAGGGAGCAGGTTTCCCCCTCCCTCAGGAATGTATCCAGCTCAGGTTACAACTCAGGGTTACCTGAAGAGCCCACGGGATGTCTTTCTTCTGCAGGGACCATGTTAACCAAATTGTCCCATAGCAGAGTTTTTGGGGAGAGGCAGAGGTGGCATTCTGCCACAACCCCTTCTCTAGCACTTCTCTGCCAGAGCAATGGCTCATATTCACCTTATTCATAGATTCATAGATCTTAGGGTCAGAAGAGACCTCAATCGATCATCGAATCCGACCCCCTGCATAGGCAGGAAATAGTGATGGGTCTAGATGACCCCAGCTAGATGCATATCCTACCTCCTCTTGAAGACCCCCAGGGTAGGGGAGAGCACCACCTCCCTTGGGAGCCCGTTCCAGACCTTGGCCACTCTAACTGTGAAGAAGTTCTTCCTAATGTCCAGTCTAAATCTGCTCTATGCTAGCTTGTGGCCATTATTTCTTGTAACCCCCGGGGGCGCTTTGGTGAATAAATACTCACCAATTCCCTTCTGTGCCCCTGTGATGAACTTATGGTCCACTGTGAGTCTTAGGTCCTTTTCTGCCATACTGCAACATGACCAGTCAGTCCCTAGTGTGTACAAGGTAAGAAGATGGGAAGAAGAGAAGTGTAGAGTGAAGTTGACATGAAGAGACTGTGAGGAAATGAATAGGGGGAGGTTTGGTATAGTCCAAGAAAAACTGCACCCCATCCCCTAGACTATTTTTTTCATTCTTTGGGCCTGAGCCTACAGCACTGGAGTACCATCTAGGGAAACACATGTTAGCCCATCTCACTTGTCTAAACATCCCTTTGCAATGAAGAGCCATCGTGATATGAAATGGATTGCCTGTGGTTGTGAAAGCATCTGGCACTGTATATCACAAAACGGCCCTTCCTTTCTTCCTGAAAGTAGCGGAGTATAATTCTGAAATCCTGGCACTTGAAGTTCAAAAAGAAAAAAAACAAACCCTGAAGTCCCTGAAGATTCATGTCTTGTTTTATTCTATTATTAGATCCCCCAGAACAATAGTCATTACAAGCAGCATTTGGTAACTAATTTCAAACTCTCATCTAAAGGTTTGGAGAAATACATAAAGAAATCTGTAATATAATATAATTAGATGATCCAATATATTATTAATGTATCACATTGCTAACTGTTGGTCAGAATTTCTGGACATTCCTATTTCTTCTCTGGGCAATACCTCAAGGAAAGCGGGAGCCAAGTATGATGATCACAATTGTATTCTGAGGCTGCCTATATACATGCTCCGGGCGGGGGAGGGGATTTTAATTACAGCAATTCCTGGGCAGCTGCTGTAATTAAAAGACCACAGTGTCACGTGTACTAAGCCCCCGCACATTTAAAAATGGCCATGGGATTGAACCTCATTCAACAAGGTTTATTTAAAGCATTCCCGTGGCCATTTTTAATTATGCTGGGGCTTCATAGACATGACGCTGTGGCAACACTGCAGTATTTTAATTAAAACACAAACAAGTACATGTATAGGCACCTTGAATGTCTAGCTGGTTAAAATATCAGCAAATGTATTTATGTGGAGTCTGTTGTGCAAATGTATCCATATGGAACTGTTAAAGTGTACACTCCGTCAGAGCAGGCACATAAAAGCAAGGCTCCTGTGTACAAATTGGTATGCTAATGAGCATTCAGTGTGAGATATGCTTTTTAAAAGGGCAATTTGTCCAAGTAAGTATGCCCAAATTAGCGTGTTTATTTCCTGAATAAATGCATAGGTTAATGCTGAGTGGAAACGATCCCCTTTAAGATGGTTTATGAGGGATGGGTGAACTCATTTAGCCTAATTTCAAACTTATTCCAACATTGTTGTTTAGTTCTTGTTCCACTTAATAGAAACAATAAAGAAAAGGGAAGATGCGTGCTTACAAGGAAAAGGAGGCAAGTTGTGAATCAGTTCCCACTGACTCCCGTGATCTTACTTATATGCCCTCTGCTCAGAAGCCAGGTATAACAATAAAGTCCATGGGCACTAGCCCCTGTTATTTGACAGGGTCATTAAAGTTTTCACCAATGTCACCTTGACTCATTGGGTGGGGACAGGGAAGTAAAGGCCAGAAGAGAAATACGACCCTTATTGAAGTAGTGGGAGTTTCACCATTGAATGTAATGGGCCCAAAGTTTCACCAGTCCTCTAGCTTACTAGGAGCTTTACTTGGGTCCAATCCCTGTATCCTAGAATAGGCAGAACGGCTTTTGGGCTCTTCTAAGTTCCAGGGATGCATCTAGGACAAAAGAAACCCAGAATCAAGGGCTTATCAACAATCCCTTTTCTTTTACTTATTCTGAGCTGCTCTGGGGGCTCTTTGATTGTAGTGCTCTCCAGTGTTGTGTGTCACACTGTGAGTGCAATATTTCATATATGTATATTGTATGCAATACATATATTTGTAGGCAATATAGTTAATTACATATCTGTTGCAGGGTCTAAGAACCTAAGAGATGTTGGTGAGAGAAGAAAAATTATGAAAAGCAGCTAAAGAGCGCTCACTGTGTTTTTTATGGCTTTTTTCAGCCTTACCAAACTCTGAGTCATCCTGGTACCTTGTTAAATTGATTAACATTGTATCAGCTGAGTAATTATGCCTCCAAATGCTCCAGGAGCCACAGGTGTTCATGTAAGTTCTCATTACTCTCACAAAGGAAAAGAAATTGGCACTTAGGAGTGCTGACATTCTGCATATTCCCTTGGGTCATACAATCAGGGACTCAGCCAGGGATTATGATCCTGGTTGCAGTCAGCTCCAAACCTCACCATGGAATTGCACACTGGAGACTTGTGACACACACTTGTGGAGTGTTGTGGTTCTGTGCATTGCCGAGCACAACTTTTAGTTCTTTGCAAAGGAGGTGTCAGGTGCTATCAAATCAATGCCTTGCAGAAACGGGCTGAAATCCAATAGGGAAGTATTTAGTTCAGCATCAGGATTTCAGGAAGTGAGGTGGGGAATTATAACAAATCACAAACTGACTCAAGAATGAGAAGAAGAATGAAAAGGAGAGGAATGAAAGCCTACAGCCCAATCTCCCCTGTGGAAAAACATGAAACTTTTGTGGATGGGACTGTGGCTGAAGGATTGGACTCTATAAGGTCACCAGAAGACCCATCAATGAGTTGTGGTAGAGATGATCCTTGAATTGAGGGATTGCCATCAACTTGGTACTAATAAGGTCTAAGTTGGAGTATTGCATCCAATTTTGGGCACTGTCCCTTGAAGAAAAATGTGCCCAAATCAGAGAGAGTCCACAGTAGAACAACAACAGTTAGCAACCAGGACCTGGAAGCAAAATTTGAAGGATCTGAGCTTGTTTAGACAAGAGAAGAGACAAGAGAAGACTTAGCTGGAACTAAGTGATGACTGTTAGCTGCTAACAGTGATGGTTTTCTCTATATCCATGGGCAATGAGAGAGAAAATAATTCACTTTAAGTTGCAGGAAAGTTATTTGCTAGATATTAGGGGGTGGGAGGTGGAGGGAGTCCTAGTTTGAAGGACTGTTATGCACCAAAATAAGCTACTCATCACTGAAGGATTTTAAGAAAACATTAAATAATTATGCCATGAATTATCTAAGTACATTATCCTGCTCAGAGCATGGTGATGTACTAGATAAGTGGCCAGCAAGCTTTTTAGTAAACATGCCACAACAAACAAGTTGACTCTTCCCTGGCCACAAAGCTGCCACATCTGTACATGGTGAGCGAGGAACCAAAGCTCTGAAGTTGGAAGCAACTGTCGGGCCAGAGAAGGATTAATCTGCCTTTTGGGTGACACCTGATATCTCCTTCTGCAGCAACATCCTGGACCTATTCTGTTCCACACATCGGGGCTTAAGCCCCTCTGTCTCCATTCCAGTGCCTCCTTTTACTGAGTACCCAGGGCTCATATGCCATATATAGGAGCTACCTGTGCCACTAGTGGCACACATGCAGTGGGGTTGAATATACCTGGACTAGATGATCTCTTGTGGTCTGTTCCAGCCCCGTCTTTCCTTGATTTCTATGATGTTTCAAGTATTCAGTGACTAGACAAAGTAGAAGGGGAAACTCAGGCCAACAGCTACAAAGGGCAACTGCTTGTAGGATAGTAAGGTATTCAAGCTCTACGGTTCCGTCATCATAGAGGTATCACCAGTCTGAATGATTATGAAATGTATAGGCAACTGTTGATCTTCTGGATTCTGATGTACACGTAAGAGGTCTATTCAGATGTCTGATGAATCCATTTGTGGCTGACAAGCCCAATTCAAGAGTAATGCAGCTTGTTACAAGGTTGTGTTGTCTGAGCTGGAGTTCAAGTTTACAGCATGCTGCTTTCTCCCTTCTCACATTGCTTCCATCCTCTGGATCAAAGCCGCTTCAGGTTGATCTGCACCCAGTGCCAGATGTTCCCTCCAGATCAGATGGGATTCTGCATGCTCCTCCCAGCTTTCTATGTTGACATTGAATGACTTCATTTCATTTTTGCACATGCCTTGATACTGCCATAGAGGCAACATTATTTTCTAGAGCCATCTCAAATCTCACTGTACAAAATATTTTTGGGGTTACAGTCTCCTCCCATTCTCCTGACATAGTCATACCAATCCATCAGAACCTCTTCTTCTTGATAGTGGTTTCTAAGTGTGTTAGTCCTGCATGTTCCAGTACCTCTGTATTTGGTATCCTGTCTTCCTACCTTATTTTCAAGATCTCACACAAACATCTCATGTGGAAGCTGTTCAGTCTCTTGCTATGCCTAGCATATGCAGTCCATGCTTTTGAACCATAAAGTGGAGATGCTAGCCCACAAGTCTTGTAGATTGGTATCTTCACCTTACCTGATAGTTTGCTGTTATTCCATGCATGTTTCTGTAATAGCCCCAAATTCTTAGCTGTTTTCCAGTTGTATTGATCAGTTCAGTCTGAAGGTCAAGATTCATGCTGATCTTAGAACCCAAGTAGCAAAAGCTGACAATCCAAGTAGCAAAAACTGTCCATGACACCAAGACATTTATCCTACAGATTGATGTCAGATATTGGTTCTTCCACCCTTGGTACCGAATTCCAGTCTTCTTGAGACTAGTTGCCATCCCAAAGGTCTTGCATGACTCAGAACATCTGCTAAAAAGATTTTGCAGAGAAGTCTCACTGTGGGCAACCAAGGTTGCATCATCTTTTCCAAAAACAGGAACTCTCTCAGAACCAGTCCTTTCACCTTGCTTGTCCCTCTAAACCTTTCCATGTTGAACAACGTTCAATACGGAATTTAGGGCATAAGCATACAGACTGAGAGTGTATCCTTAACTTTCACAGTTGTGGTCAAGGGATTTTATATACAAAACATCATATGCATTTTCTTCCTGAGATATAACTTCTTTTTGTATCCATTTGGTCTCCTTAAAAAATAGATATGACAGTATGACTCAAACAGGGGGTCTGGTAATAGCTAGGATTTTTGGATTTGTTCTTCCTTCTCCTTAATAACAAGCTTTGTGACTTGGAGTGACTGACTCAACCAATAATCAGGGTATAGAAAGATAGGCTGCAACATTAGTAAATTGCCAGAATGTTTCTAACAAAACATTTTTCACTGCAAAATGCTAAATCAGGACTTTTTTACATGAATATGCCAGTTTGGGGGTGGAAATGGAAAGGTTCCTCAATTCTGGAATGGAATTTCTGGTCAGACTAGAGGATCTTGGGAAAGAGAATATTTTTGTGGTTAGGTCATTCAGGCAGGAGGTGCTAGAGCCAAGTTTCTTCCCTATTCTGCATCAGGCAAAGAACAGTCGTGAAGATGAGTCTCCAATAACACTAACTAGCAAGGTTTTGAGCATTTTAAGGTAAAATGACTTTCCCTTTTTTTGTTGAAAAGGTATGGTTTCATCACAACGAAGGAGGGTGCTTGTCCACTTTACTCCTCTCCTGTTACCACGTTACACTTTTCCTGTGTCCATGTGACAAAAATCTGCATGAAGCTAGCTAAATTGCATTTGTGTATCCATATTTTGCAGGAGGAAGACATAAGTCAGATTTTGATTACAGGAGAAAGTGTGCTAGACACAATGAAAAATGAACTAATGAATGATTTAATGTTAAAGCCTGAAGCCCCTAGCTGTGGGGCAGGGAAGGTGAGGAAAGACTATTTTGCCCCAGAAGACCCCCAGATGTGGGGGAAGGTGTGTGGAAAGAGTATTTTCCCTGAGAAGCCTCAGCCATGGGTCAGTGAAGGTGTGTGAAAAGACTATTTTGCCCGAGAAGCCCCCCAGATGTTGGGAAGGGTGTGTGGAAAGACTATTTTGCCCGAGAAGCCCCCCAGATGTTGGGGAGGGTGTGTGGAAAGACTATTTTTCCTGAGAAGCCCCCCAGATGTTGGGGAGGGTGTGTGGAAAGACTATTTTGCCCAAGAAAACCTGGCAGGGCAGAATTTTACCACAGCCAACAGGTTGCCCACCTTGAACTCCTATATCAATGGGACTGGCTGGTTTTATCAAGACTTTAAAAAAAAATGTGGGTTCTATCTAAAAAGCTATCATGCCACAGGACAGACTCAGGGAGAGAGGGAGGGCGGGTGAGAGTTTATGTGGATGGAGAATACATAAGTAAGGTAACAAAACTGGGGCTACATGAAAAAAGACAAACAAAAAGGGTGCTCTGTGTGTGTGTGTGTGTGTGTGTACGTGTGTGTGCACATGCATGCGCAGAAGCTGGGATGCCATTGGTCTACAAGTGGTGAAGCATAGGCAAGAGGGAGGGAGGGAGGCTATTAAGCATTAGGCATCTATTCTACTCCCACGCACCACACTGGCAGGCATCAGACACCTTTTCATCCTGAACACTGAAACTGCCTCCAGGACTATATTTCAGTTCAGCAGTGTTGCTATTGTAAATAGTGTGTGTGTGTGTATATGTGTGTGTGTGCATGTGGGATGCCAGTGGTAGTGACTGAAAAACTTTTTTTGTGTGTGAAAAGAATAACATTATATCACAAAGTTTATTTTCAACCAACACTGTTCCAACCTGCATGTAGTCTTGGTCTTGATTTTTAGGAAAAAAACTTTCCTTTTTTTTTTTTATTTTACCCAAGAAAACAAAAACAAAGCTGCTCCCTGCAGTGAAAGAACTGAGTATTTGAGCACCCATTTTTCACCAGCATGAAACAGGGTGCTGGGGGGGGGTGTGCCTCTGTGTGGGTGTGCGTGCGTGCGTGCATGCAAACAAGCTAGGATGCCGTTGGTCTAAGTGGTGGCGAACAAGCTAGGATGCCGTTGGTCTAAGTGGTGAAGCTTAGGCAAGAGGGAGGGAGTCAGGGAGTTATTTGAAAAACTGCACTGTAGCAGTAGTGAGAAGAGAGGGCACGTAGGCCAACACCAACCAGGAGTGCTGAGAGGGGGAGCTCCCTGCCATGGGGCAAACACCCGGGGGAACTAGATATTTTAGTTCAGCACTGTTCAGGCTAGATATTTTAGTTCAACACGGTTGCTATTGTAAATAGAGAGCAAGCAAGAGAGAGAGAGTGTGCACCCACTGGGATGCTGTGGGTCTACAAGTGATGAAGCATAGGCAAGAGGGAAGGAGGGAGCACATGTAGCCCACAAGATGACCTTCCTGGTGGAATAAAGCGAAGTCAGGCATGGGCCTAGAGTGACAATCTGGGCAGGGAGCCTTTATAAAACAATGATAACTGCATGTATGCTTGCATGTATGTATGTGTGTGTGTAAGTGTGTCCATCTGTGTAAGTGTATGTGTTAGAATAAATAAATGTCTGGCAGCCAAGTGGTTAGGAGGCTTGGAGGGGCTGTGCAAGTTGCATTCCAAGTTGTTGGGAAAACTGTGCTGTAACAGTAGTGAGAGGATAGGGCACATGGGCCAGCACCAACCAGTAGTGCTGAGAGGGAGCCCCCTGCCATGGGGAAAGCACCCAAGGGAACAGGCTAGAATGGGTGTTGTTAAAGAAGCTGCACTATAGCAAGACGGAGGGGAGGCATACCGGCCACCATCAACCAGGGGTGCTGAGAGGAAGCCACCAGCCACGGGGAAAGCATAATTACTTGGGATCATTACCTGGGCTCCATGAAAAGACAAATTAAAAAAAAGGAACATTACATACATGATCCTTGAAATGAGCTAATGAAGCATATTTCAGAAAAAAGCTGCTTGGAATAGTTTGACCATTTGTAAGATTTAGCCTTTTTAAATCTTGCACAGTGCACTGCAGACTGGGGCACATAGCATCAGCAGGAGGAAGGAGGAAGGCTGGAAGCAGGACAAAAAAGATTCATGAGTAAATACTGGCATATTCATATATGAAACATAAATATTAACTTTTAAATTATGAAGGGATTATTTAAAATGCAAGCGTATTTGCTTAGGCATTCACACAATATGAGGACTTGTCTACAGCAAGGCAGAGAGAGGCTAATGGCAAATTCCCATGTGCTTTTTTTGGAGTCTAAAAGAATATCAAGAGTATCAAATAGGCACCTTGCAGTGACATTGCCATCCTTTTTTTCTGGAGATGGAAGTGGTGTCGGGCAACTTTCCCAGGCTTGTGTTCTTCTCTTCTGTCTGCTGTGCCTGACAGTAAAAACATAATATAAAGCATAGCATTTGGGAACTAGAAATAGGAGGAAGGGAGAAGTTAAGAGCATAAGAATCTGTACTGTAAAACCACCATGCAGTCATTCCAGCCCTGAAATGGGGGTCAACCTCCTGTACATGAGCTGGGGGTAGGGGGAGGTGATGAAAGGCAGCTGAGGGGCGAGGAAGGGTAGTGAGGAGGTCCTCTCCCCTCCCCCTTAAAAACTGCCCTGCTACTACAGGATGCTGTCGGATACCTAGCAATTTCATTCATGGCATTTAAACCCCATTTACATGAAAGATAAAGTAAGCAATGCAAGCCGTCCTCCCTCAGGGCACAGCCAAGTGTTTGTTCTCACTTACCTATGTGTGTAAATGTCCCTTCTGGTTGTGAAATAGGTCAGGGTGTCCTCTTTCAAGTGTCACAAAAAGTGCTGGCAACCTGCATTGGAAGTCAATACTGCACCCAACATTAGCAGCAAACAGCAGGCTGCACTCTTATGGAAACGGTGCTGTGCCACCCAGGAGCAAGCATCCCGCAGGGCTTAGTCCTTGTGCCTCTGGTGTGTTGCCATCTCCCTTCCACCTCAAAAGTCTACAACGTACACACCCCGGTCAGTCACTGCTCCACGAATGTATAGGCACTCAAGAGGCCAGATACGCCCTCCCCCCCTGCCCCCCCCACACACACACGTGCCTCGTTCTAGTGTAAAAAACTCCCAGACAGTCTGGCTTCGGCCTGGTAAGCGTGCAAAAATTTCATGCCAAAACATGTGGGGCTTTGCATGGAAAGGTTTGGGGCAAAAACCCCCCATCCGAGTATCTGAGTGGCCCGTGCAACTTGTACCCAGGGAAAGCAAGGGGCACTGGGCTAGGGCACAGGGTGATGCCCTTTGTGACCCCAGAGCCAGGGGATGGGCAATGCTTTGAGCACACTTGGGGGTAGCCCAAAGGGTACCCTGCACCCAGCACCTTATGGAAACAGCGTGCCGCCCGAAGGGTGCCTCTGCCCCTTCACCCAGCTTTGGAAGATGCTTGTGTACACTTAGAGAGCCCTGCTGGGATTTGCACAGAAAGGTTTGACACCAAAAAAAAGAGCCCAAGTGCCCCGTGCTTGGGGGTTAGCATCGCACAGAAAGATTTTGCGCCTCAGCCTCCCGAGAGACCCGTGCAACTTGCACCCAGGAAAAGAGTGGCAGAAGTGCTGCAGCTGGGTGTTTCTTGTCCTAAAGCACCACCTGGCAGTAAGGGAGGACTGAAAAGGCATGAGGGTAAAATTGTTCTGACATGCCCCCTAGCACTTTTTACTAGTCCTACCACAATAAGCCCTTACGTGGTAAATCATGTCCACATTACTTATTTAGCCATCTTAAACCAAGACAGAAAGATTAAACCAGGAACATTTATTTAGCAACTAGATGCCAAGTATGTGTACAAGGGCCCCAAGGCACATTTTGACATCTCAAAAATGTTCACTCTGAGAAGCTGTAAGCAAAATGTTCATTTTACCATTCACATAAATATTGTGGTGTCCGGTTAGTGAGCCCCTACAGTTCCCCATGATTTCTACTGTGGCTATGTTTCAAGCATTTTAGGACTTCCATTCACCTGGAAGATGTCATCTTATAAAAGCCAAGAAAAAGTCAGGAAAGGTAAGGTGAGGTAAGTTAAGATGTGGTGTGGTAATGAAGATTGTTACTAAGAAGAGCTTCTATTTTATCTCTGAACTTTCTGCATTCTGTCTCTCCATCAGGCTGTAACGATTTGCTCTGTAATGCAAGGATTTTGTTCACCTTAACCTGAGGTAAGATGCCTGTTATAATAAACAAATACATCTACAGGAGCTGGGATAGATTGAGTAATGGAGCACCATTGTTTAAGCCAAGAGTGTCAAACTGATTTTGTGCCTATGGGTGACTGGTGCCTCCTGAGTCTGGGGGCACCAGGTCGCCAATGGAGGGGGTGGGGGCAGTGGCCAAACACCAACCAGGGGTGAGGGGTCCCTCAGTGGCCAATTGCCAAGCCTGGAACCACCGGGACTTCTGCTGGCACTTCCGGTTCTGCATCTGGTGTTTCCAGGGGTTGCACGGCCATCTTAGGGGGTGCACATGCACCCGTGTGCACTCCCTATGCATCACCAATGTTTGTGCCCTAGGCTGGATCTGGACCCTGGGCTTTCTTGCAGGTCAGATATAACCCAGGGCACATGTGGCAGCAATAGTAGTAGAGGACACAGTGTCCGCAGTGGCAGTGGTGGCAGTAGAGTGTATGGTGATGACTCTAACTCTTGTTGCATGTCCTGTGTCCAGTGCTGGAGCTGATAAAGTGGTTGCTGGTGTGGATATCACTACCGTCACTGCATGCTCCACTGCTGATTCTGTGTGGTCCGCTGTCTCCAAGTCCTCTAGGGCTGCTATTATATACTGTGTTGCCTTTGCAATGTGTGCCCCCAGTGGGCCGAATCCAGCCTGTAGGCCATATGTTTGACAGCCCTAGTTTGGCAAAACCAGTGAGGCCATTCAGGAAATAATTAGAGAGCATTGTGGAGAGAAAAGGAACACTAAAAAATTGGCCCATGTTAATTTAATGCTGCTATGGTGATTTATACCTTCTAGAGATCAGTCTTCCAAAATCAGGTTCTATCCTTGGTTTTTACAACATGGTTTCCATCCAGTGACTGTTACATTGTCCTCTTCCAGCCTCAAACTTCAGCCATGCTGTAGAAACAGGACCTCAGTTGACTCCTGAATGCATATATTTCAAAGGAGAGGAAACAGCTCTCTGTCTCTCTACTATTTTAATGAATCTTGTGAAATGAACAGCACTATATTTGCAGTCTTTTCTTTTCTTTTCTTTTCTTTTCTTTTCACTGGACATCTGCAAACTACTTGTATAAACAATGTCAGGAGCAGTGATAATGCAACCACTATTCAACAAAGCTAATCCCTTCCTATAATTGGGGGAAAACTTTTTTTATATGCAAAAAGAAATGTATCATAAAAAATACAGGAGAGAATATTTCAGGGCATGAGGAAAGCTAAATCGATTCTTGTTAAAACCTTCCCGCATGGCTTCTTCTGTATTATTAATTTAAAGTTATTTCTGTTGTTCTCATGTTCTACTTCACTCCATTGGTTTCTGGGCACCAACAACTGCAATGACTATGCATAGTAATGTCTCTTAAAACTACAGTATAGACTCTAGAAAAGATGATTATTGTGATCTTGATGTTGATGTCATCTAGCCAAGGTGACATGCCTGTGGTCCCCTTCAAATTTCTTTTTGTCCAAAAGGGAACCAGAATACTCTTCAGAATAAATCAAAACTGAGAAAAAGTAAAGTTTGAAACAAAATAAATTATGAGCAACCTTATTCTCATGGAAGTGTTTTCCTAACCCACTACAGACACTTTATAAAGGTCAGATGCTGTCTTGCATCTATTTTCCAAGGTAATTAAGAATTTAAGATGTGGCAACCCTGATATGCAAGAATCCATAGATCTGTTTTATCCAGTGTGAAGGATTAATTCAATATTATATTGAAAGCTGTCTTAATTCTTGTTACCTCATGTATAATTCTTTAAAATTCAGACTCAGAATAATCCTACTTGGAAATATAGCTGAGACCTATCTCTCTGATTCAGAGATACTTCTGGATTGCTTGCCCATGTCCTTTTAAGACCCATTTTCCTTCTCATTATTTTGGAGTGTGATAACAATACCTCAACTGTCATCTGTTTGCAAGCAGTAACCTCTATGAAATCCTTGTGAGATGTACACTACAGATGCAAGTCTTTCACAGTGGGAAAAAAAAATGAAGATGTACTTCTTTACCCTACACGTAGTGCCCTT
The DNA here is from genome assembly GCF_000455745.1 of Alligator sinensis. NCBI lineage: Eukaryota > Metazoa > Chordata > Crocodylia > Alligatoridae > Alligator > Alligator sinensis. Next base: position 848,234 of record NW_005841890.1, read on the forward strand.
TAAGCCACCCACCATACACAATCCTTTGCTGCAATGTACTGGCTCATTGTTTGTGTCCATTCCAAATGCTACTACTTGGAAAATACACCTACATGCTTTTGAACATGTCTCCAATCTGATATTAGCCTTCATTAGTGCAGTTGTTGAAGTGAATTTCCTTTAACATAACATCAGGTTTATGTAAATTATGCTCTAGTTCTTTTCATGGCTGAAAAGAGTAAGACACCAACCAAGCCACTTTGTCCTTTCTTCTCTACAAAAAAAAAAACAAACAAAAAAACCCACCCAAACTCATTTGTCTAGATGCCATCTCTTAGCTTCATTTCAGCTAGGTACTAATAACAATAATAGAAGTATCAAACTGTTTGCATACTGTTCATGCACCTGCCACCACTGGTCCAGGTCCTCAGCTGGTGTCATCTGGCATACCTCCACGGAAGCCAATGGAGCTCTGCTGATTATAGTAACTGAGGAACTGGCCCTTTTGTGTCCAAATATGAGGGCTGCCATTTGGCTAATGCAGTGGGATTTGAACCAGAGACTTCCAGGAGTAAAAGGCACATGCCTTTACTCTTTGATCTAGACAGGTTTAAATCAACCTTTTCGAGCTTCAGATATAACAGATGCACATCCTCCAGGGGCTGGTCACAGAAGGGACCTTGTAGCATATATTTGCTGATGTCTTACATAAACTGCTGCAGACCTCACCAAATTCTGGCCCAGATCTACACCTAGGGTAAATCAGCCTAGCTCAGTTGATTTCAGCTTAGTTTATTTAGATTAGCTGAGTATTTGGCTCTAATACTTAATCTTTCAAACATGGATATTTTCAGAATTTCCTCCAAAAATGGTGACTGGATTAAGGGAAAGACTAGGTTGACTGCCAGCAAAGAATATGGTCTTGTGGTGAAGTGATGCCTGGGGAATGATTAATAGGGGTGTGCAAAGTGGACAGTATATGATTTGAATTCAGATTTGGCCTGATTCGGGGGAAAGTGATATGTTTAGCTGATTTGGGCAGATGGAGCATCCCATGGGAGTGTGGGGGCCCCCTCTGTGCCTCTCTGGCTCAACAAACAACCATGGGGGCACCCCAGGTACCCCCCAGAGCCAGGAGGCACCAGTTGCCGAGCTGAGGAGTGGGGGTCCCCTGCGTCTACTACGGCAGACCTGGAAGTGGACCAGATCTTAATGGCACTTTAGCACGACGAACAGAACCAAGGAGGTGATACTTCCCCTCTATCAGGCACTGGTCAGACCGCAGTTGGAGTACTGCGTGCAATTCTGGGCGCCGCACTTCAAGAGGGATGCGGATAACCTGGAGAGAGTCCAGAGAAGGGCCACTCGTATGGTTAAGGGCTTGCAGGCCAAGCCCTATGAGATTACACTAGGGCACCTGGACCTCTTCAGCCTCCGCAAGAGAAGGTTGAGAGGTGACCTTGTGGCTTCCTATAAGTTCATCATGGGGGCACAGAAGGGAATTGGTGAGGGTTTACTCACCAAGGCGCCCCTGGGGGTTACAAGAAATAATGGCCATAAGCTAGCAGAGAGCAGATTTAGACTGGACATTAGGAAGAACTTCTTCACAGTTCGAGTGGCCAGGGTCTGGAATGGGCTCCCAAGGGAGGTGGTGCTCTCCCCTACCCTGGGGGTCTTCAAGAGGAGGTTAGATATGCATCTAGCTGGGGTCATCTAGACCCAGCACTTTTTCCTGCCTATGCAGGGATGATCTATTGAGGTCCCTTCCAACCCTAACATCTATGAATCTATGAATCTATGAATAAGGACAAGTACAAAGTCCTGCACTTAGGACAGAACAATCCCATGCACCGGATCAGGCTGGGGGCAACTGGCTGGGCAGCAGCTCTGCAGAGAAGGAGCTGGAGTGACAGTGGACAATGAGCTGAATATTAACCAGCAGTGTGCCCTTGTAATGGCATACTGGACTGCATTGGTAGGTGTCTTGGCAGCAGGTCAAGGGAAGTGATTATTCCCCTTTATCCAGCACTAGTGAGGCCACATCTGGAGTATTGTGTTCAGTTTTGGGCCCCCCACAACAGAAAGGTTGTGGACAAATTGGAGAGAATCTAGCTGAGGGTGACAACAATGGTGAGAGGGCTGCGGGACATGACTTACGATGAAAAGCTGAGGGAACTGGGCTTATTTAGTCTAGAGAAGAGACGACTGAGGGGGAATTTAATAGCAGCCTTCAACTACCTGAGAGGAGGTTGGAAAGAGGATGGAGCTGGACTGTTCTCAGTGGTGGCAGGGGGCAGAACAAGAAGCAAAGGGTTCAAGTTGCAGCAAGGGAAACTGAGGGTAGATATTAGGAAGAATTTTCTCACTAGAAGGGTAGTAAAACACTGGAACAGGTTACCCAGAAAGCTGGTGGATTCTCCATCCTTAGAGGTTTTTAAGACCTTGCTAGACAAAGCCTTGGCTGGAATGATTTAGTTGTGGATGTTCCTGCTTTAAGCAGGGGGCTGGACTAGATGACTTTCTGAGGTTCCTCCCAACCCTCATTTTCTATGATTCTATGGTTCTGTGATCTATTGTGTCTTAGGGAGGTCAGTCTAATTTATCCATTGGACATATTTATGCTGCACTATGTCCCTTGGTTCTCTTTCCTGCTCAAAGGAAAAGGGGGGGGGGGTTGCTACTGAGAAATCCTGGGAGCAAATTTTGCACCCACACTGCAAATTTGCAGTGTGGGGCACTTTTAAATGTTCATAGTGCTGTTTGTGGTGCCAGGAAGAGGTTTTCAGTGCCACAGATGGCAAGTGCCTACCTGTGGGGACATGGTCCCTAGATGTAGATCCCTGAGTTTTCAGAGAGCTTTAGGGGGCAGTACTATGAAAGCAACCATTTCTATCTCCATCTCTGTGGGGAGGAGACTCCATAAACAGAGGCCTCAGTGCCACAACAGGATATGATCTAGCCTTTGAGTACTCTAATTATAACATAGAAAGATCTCAAAGAAAATTGAACACACTGATAACCCACTAGGCTAGTGGGCTGCTCTGTGTTGCTCATAATTGGCTTCCTTCTCTCTGTTGTCCTCTCATTCATCCCAGGGCTGGCTGTCATAGTCATCAAGGTATTTTTAATGCACATGCATGGCACACGGTAAAGAAGAATATACTGTAAGCATTTTGGGAGGTGCTAGGAAGGATTGTTTTTGGGAGGTGCTAGGAAGGATTGTTTTTGTTCTTTAAAAAAACTTAGGAATCCAACATCTTGAAAAAAACCCCTCCAAATTACGGATATTGAGTAGAATTCCCTCTATTATTTGTAACAGTGAACAACAAAAACAAGTGACTAAGCCATCACACTACAGCCTGTGAATAGATATTAGACATTCACATATGTAGATTGTATATGCTTAAAAACAAAAGCAGTGTCAAAATCCTAATTAACAGCACTTATGGTGCATCGGAGCTGGTCATTAAGCGCAAAAGTGTGCATAATCGTTAAAGAGCTATAAACATGAGGATATGGCTGGAAGAGCATCATTTGCCTCCTTTAAAAGAAGCTGGTCTATACCATTTCTTGCCTTCATGTGACCAAAAAGAACAGATGGAGTTCTTACCATGGAAGAACAGGTGTCTGAGGCATCAAATTCAGGAGTTTCATAAAACTGTGGGATTGGAAGGGACCTAAAGAGTCATGTAGTGCAATCCCATACAGAGATTCAGGACACACTATTCCTATACAATGCAAGGCAAATGTCCATTCAACCTGTTCTTGAAAAAGTCCGGGGTTTAGATAACAGGAACCTGGAATGGAACTACATCTGTTTCGGGTTTTTGCAAAATTGCAACCTGTCTCAAAAGACTTTGGAAAGAGATCTGTCAACCCTCTCCCTCCAAAAAAACCTTCTCCTACTCCAATCCCTAATATAGAAGATCAAAAGTGAATATGTGCAGCAAATTATGCTTTTTATATATCTATCTCAGGGTTTATCCTGTCATCCATCAATGTAGTATGCGAGTACTTTCTTCCTAAAATCAATAGCAATAGCCCATTTCCTGAGGTCCTGATGTCTAAGCTGCTTTTGGGGTTGGGGCTCAGTTTAATTTTTGTTCACAGGCATAGGAGGGGATGTCAGTGTTGCTAAGACCAAGGAGTTTTAGAAAGGAACAGAGGTGCCCTTTTGAAAGCTGTCACTATTGGAACAGGCTAGGGCATAGCTATTGTGGTATTTCTGAAATGCTATAACCAGGTTTTATTGCTCACAGGCTGAACCACGGCACTGTTTTCCCTTATTATGACCCTCCCCCTCTGTGCAAGTGAGCTGGAAAAAGGACTCTGGTCATATTCACTGGACCAGCCTTAATTGGCCGCCATTGCTTTTTTAACCGCACGGTTGGTCCAATTTGCGACACTCCAGGAGCAAGGGGATTTGGCTCTTAGTAAGGCACTCACTGCATAAATTGATAGCATCACATGCTCCAAAGGATATGCTCTTGCTCTGAGTTCCTGACAGACTGCCATTTGCTACAGCAGCAGGCTCCTTTATGTTACCTCATGCTGTTTTACAGTGTGCCAAGGCTGTCCACAGACTGGAATTTTATCAAGTGGAGAGAATTGCCAGTGAAGCAGCCTCTCTCTTTAGTGTTTATGGCAGAAAAAAAAGGTTTGGGGCACAATTAACCAGTTAAAGGAAGGAGGACCAGAAACAGTTGAATGTTTGGCTCCGGTATACTCTTCAGTAAAGTGAGATTAGTACTAGACTATTTTTGAAGTATAGAAAATCTCTTTGACCTCTTCACAAGTTCAAGGTGAGCCATATTTCAAAGGTCTGGAGTTTACAGGCAGATGTGATGAACTACACTTAGACACTTGAGTAGGCAAGCAACAGCGTCCACTCCAGATGCTGTACATGTCTGTACTCAGATATGACAATTGGTAAGTAGAAATACCACACTTTGGATAATGTGTGGATGAGTAGTCTCAGATTAAGGAACTTGCCCAAAGTCACACACTTCATTATAGCATCTGACAGGTTGGTGCCTATAAAAGTTCATGCCTTTTTGCATCATCAAGTATCTATGGTGCTTCTTTCCCCTAACTTCTCCCTGCTGTTATTATTAAGAGCAAGGACAGGGACTGCTATATTAAATCAGATCAATGATCTGTCCATTCACATATCCATTTGACACTGATACCAACTCATTCTGAGGAGGGGCAGTAAATTCTGCATTAATTGAATAAGGGAAATTTCCACAGATAACTGTTCTTCATCCATTTTATGTAGAGATTGGATTCTGTCCTAGACTATGTGAGCCTATATCTATTTGAAAACCTTCCTGACTCATTCTTGGAGCTCTAAATATGCTCATTATCTACATAGATATCCCTTCTGTATATTTATTGAAGGGAGAATAATGTCTACAGTCTTCTAAAAAAACCTAACACATTTATACAGGAAGTAAATGAAGAATTTGAGTAGAATCTGGATAATTTATATCCAGAGGGCTCCAAACTGTCTGTTTTAGTGAAAAATGAACCACGTAGCTGTTAACATGTAACTTCTACTCTGAACCGTGCTACTTGTCCACAGAAATGGACAATCTCAACGTTCCCATACAGTTGTTTGCTGCAAGTATACACCTACTTAGTTCATAACCCTGCACCTTTGTAGGAATTTGTTTCTATGAATTATTTGGCTTCTACTATAATTAAGAGGCTATTACAGAATCATGGTATTCATGGATAGTTAATTGCCTCATGTGTATTTTTTCTGACCATATTCCAAGTTTCAGAAGATCCCAATCTCATAGATTTATTTATATTGGCCAGGATTTGTTTGCTCAAAGTCTGCTAAACATAAGCTGTAAATAATGGCTTATTTATGAACTTCCTAGTTGTAGAATAACACTGAAAAATACTGAAGCTTGTGCATGGAGGTAAGTAATGAGCAATGATATTTGAAAAAAATGATACTAGATACCATACAACAATGTTTGGGAAAATAAGTCTTTGGGCACATCTACACAAGACGCATTAATACTCATTAGCCTAATTTAATGTGCATTACGGGCATGAGTCTACACATGTGCACCCTTAATGTGCATTAACTTAGGCTAATCACACCTAAATTTGATACCTGCAAATGCAGGTATCAAATTTAGGCATGGTTAGTTAATATGTATTAATGCACATGTAGATCTGACCTGGCACTAACTTCTGGGAATATCCACGGGCTAGGGGGCCCCAGGGTCCTGCCCTCTATCCCACTCCCATGGCCCCCCACTCTGGGCTTCAAGACCCCAAATGTTATAATTTTCCCCTATGTATAGTTTAGCCCTTGTATATAGTTTTCCACTTGTAAATGCTTTTTTTTTTATTGTTGGCGGGTGGTTAGGGTGATGCAGGGGCACTGTTGGCAAAGTGGGGTAGGAGGGAGTGGGTTCTGTTTGTTGAGGGGGGAGGGAGAAGGGATGGGGGTGGGTATTGTGATGTTAATAAAGTTTTTTTGTTTTACCCACGTGCATATCCTGAGAGTGGTGCTGGGCTGGGAATGGGGTAGAGGGTGTGTAAGCAGTGGGGCAAGCAGATTGAAGCAGGGAGTGCAGGATGAGAGTGTTGCAGGGCACTAGGGTACCCTGCTCCTTTAAAGAACTGAAACTGCTAGGGGAAGAGTTGGAGGCCTAGCAGTAAGTTGGAGGCCCCAGCTGCTGGTTACTAGGGCAACCAGAGTGAGCTAGTGACCCACACCTGCCAGCAGTCAGCTGACTGGAAGGGGCAGGGCCTGGCTCACATATAAACCCCAGGGCTGAGGCCAGGAAGACAGTTCCCTGCCAGAAGCCAAGGGGAAAGGAGCCAGAGCAAGCAAAGGGGAGAGGCCTGACTGCAGGAGCAGCCGCCAATACTGTTAAGGGGGGGGCCCCGCCGCCAATACTGTTAAGGGATGGAGCATTCCCCGGTAGGATTTAGATGAGGTTATAGCCACGTGGCTTGAATTTATGTTACAGCCCAGGGGCTTGTGTTTTGTTTCTTGTTGCATAATACCGGTGGTTTGGGTGAGGCTATTAGGGGATGGAAGAGGCCTCATAGGGGACTTCCAGCAGCGTGGGGAGCCCAGCACCAGAGATGGCACAGCATTTGGAGGGGGGCTGCAGAAAGCCGAAGGACCAGTGAGGCACCGAGTGAGACAGGCCTGTGGAGAGCCCATGTGCCAGTGAAGGCGCCGAGCGAGACAGGACTGCGGAGAGCCCAGGCGCCAGTGAAGGCGCCAAGTGAGACAGGGCTGTGGAGAGCCCAAGCGCCAGTGACGGCACCAAGTGAGACAGGGCTGTGGAGAGCCCAAGCGCCAGTGACGGCACCAAGTGAGACAGGGCTGTGGAGAGCCCAAGCGCCAGTGACGGCACCAAGTGAGACAGGGCTGTGGAGAGCCCAAGCGCCAGTGACGGCACCAAGTGAGACAGGGCTGTGGAGAGCCCAAGCGCCAGTGACGGCACCAAGTGAGACAGGGCTGTGGAGAGCCCAAGCGCCAGTGACGGCACCAAGTGAGACAGGGCTGTGGAGAGCCCAAGCGCCAGTGACGGCACCAAGTGAGACAGGGCTGTGGAGAGCCCAAGCGCCAGTGACGGCACCAAGTGAGACAGGGCTGTGGAGAGCCCAAGCGCCAGTGACGGCACCAAGTGAGACAGGGCTGTGGAGAGCCCAAGCGCCAGTGACGGCACCAAGTGAGACAGGGCTGTGGAGAGCCCAAGCGCCAGTGACGGCACCAAGTGAGACAGGGCTGTGGAGAGCCCAAGCGCCAGTGACGGCACCAAGTGAGACAGGGCTGTGGAGAGCCCAAGCGCCAGTGACGGCACCAAGTGAGACAGGGCTGTGGAGAGCCCAAGCGCCAGTGACGGCACCAAGTGAGACAGGGCTGTGGAGAGCCCAAGCGCCAGTGACGGCACCAAGTGAGACAGGGCTGTGGAGAGCCCAAGCGCCAGTGACGGCACCAAGTGAGACAGGGCTGTGGAGAGCCCAAGCGCCAGTGACGGCACCAAGTGAGACAGGGCTGTGGAGAGCCCAAGCGCCAGTGACGGCACCAAGTGAGACAGGGCTGTGGAGAGCCCAAGCGCCAGTGACGGCACCAAGTGAGACAGGGCTGTGGAGAGCCCAAGCGCCAGTGACGGCACCAAGTGAGACAGGGCTGTGGAGAGCCCAGGGAGAACAAATTATAACTTATTGCAAAATGGGACCCACAAGGGGTCCAGAAGCCCATGGGGTCAGAGAGTACAGCAAACTGTGTCCAAGAGGACCTAAAGGCAGCCTCCCTACTATATATTTTCCATCAAGAATGTGGCGGGTGAGACTCGAGGGCACTCATTGGACCAACTTGGCACGATAAGGGGCCTTAGGAGATCACAGCCACCCTTAAGGACCCCCATTCCATGACAGAGAGGATTAGCCAGGGCCTCCTGCAGCTGGGGCCCTGGCCCCTGCTAGCAAGTGCATGGATGTCCTGGGGCCTGGGCAGGGGAGGACCTGCTGGGGCAAGCAGGGCCAGCATCATGGACAGCAGGTGTGTGGGGCACTGAGCATTGCTGGTAGGGGCCAGGATGGAGCAGTGGGATGCTGGTCATCATGGGCAGGGGTAGGGACAGCCCTGGAGCAGGAAGGCAGAGTGGGCAAGGAGGAACCTGCTGTATGCTGCCCCTGCACTGAGCACATGGCTCCTGGGCAGGCAAGGGGCTGGCCAGGGGTCAGAGTTTCCCACATAGCTGTCAGGTACTGACAGTGGGCTCTGGCTTCAACATGACTGCCAAGTGCTGGCAGCCATGTGGCCAGTGGCTGGAGCTTCCCCCAGTGGCCACAGAAGCACATGGCAGGACTGCAAGGGCTTGGGGCTAACATTACTGCCAATTGCAGGGACTTGGGACTAACTTTAGTGCCAAGTCTCTGCATGTGTAGACACTAGGGCTGTGCAAAATTTTGACAGGTGTGTTCCGTTTCAAAGCTGTTTTGATGAGCTTTGAGCTTGAACCAACGGATTTGAAACAAAATGAAATGAAAGGCTTCAAAACTGCTTTGAAACAAAATGAGGGCACTTGTAATATTTTGAAAGTTTCGAAATGTTTCAAGTATTGAAGCCAGGCTTGCTTGCAGGGAAACAGAAACTAAGGAGAGGGGGGAAGGACTGCTCTGATATTGACATCTAGCTCCTGGTTTGATTACACAGCTCTCTGATCACTTCTCAAAGCTCTCTTATCATTTCCTCAGCTCTTCCCAGGGGGTGAGGGCCCCAGATCTGCATGTGAGGTTTCAGCAGGCTGCTGCTGCCGGCTGGGTCCAGCGGCAGACACTCAGTGCAGCCCACACCAAGCATTGGGAAGACTGTGGTACTGGCCCCAGACTGTAGCAGCAGCCTGCTGAAACCTGGCATGCAGATCCTGGGACCTACACCCCCAGAGAAGAGCTGAGGAAGTGATCTGGGAGCTGGGGGAAGTGATCTGAGAGCTGGGAGAATGTTCAGGTTCCTGAACATTTCCCCAGTTCCTGGGTCAGATTAACCAGCTCTCCAATCTTTCCCCCAGTTCTCTGATTGATTCCCCCAGCTCTTTCTTGGGGGCATGGGCCCCTGGATGATGTGGGATGACATCAGGCTGCTACTGCCAGCTGGTGATGGTGGCAGCTTGGGGCTATTTCCCCAGCGAGCAGCAACATCCTG
>NW_005841890.1:857934-867649 GCF_000455745.1 Alligator sinensis
TGAAATGCCGCATGAAGATCTGGGGGCCACACCCCCCAGGAGGGCCACAGGGCTGTGTCAGAGTCCTCCCAGGGGGTGTAGGCCATCAGATCTGCATGTGGGATGACAGCAGGCAGCTGGCTGGGGCCAGCAGCAGCACCCAAGTCTGCCCGGTGCAGCCTGAGCCCTCCCACAGTCTGAAACATCCCTGAAGCCCTCCTGGGGGATGTGGGACCCCAGATCTACACATGGGATGACAACATGCTGCCACTGCCAGCTAGGGCTAGCAGCCACACCAGAGTATGCCTGGTGCTCAGCGCAGGCTGTGGTGGGCAGACTAAAGTGCTGCCACTGGCCCCAGCCAGCAGCCTGCTGTCATCCTGCACACAGATCTCGGGGTCTGGACACCCTGGGAGGAATCTGGCACAGCCCCCACCCCCACCCGCCCCAGGTATGCAGGCTCTCGGATCTACGTGCAGGATGACAGCAGGCTGCCATTGCCAGCAAGTGATACAAGTTTTGCTTTGAACAGTTTGAGGTGCAGTTTCATAGAAAATCCCTGCACCTATCTCCTTGAAACTTGTCAAGCTTTATGCCCTCAGAAGGGGCTACCATCCCTGCAGTTTTCATGTGAATCAAGCAAGAAATGACAATGACATTTTCATGATTCCTCCTTATAGCCTATGGGCAAAATGTTGAAATGCATCAAAAGTGTTGCAACAAAATGAAATGGAACAGTGCTTTGAAACAGTGAAACAAAACACTGTCCCTTTGAAATGGCAAAACAGAAGTCAAAACAAAGAAGGTGCTGTTTCTCATATCCTTAGTACACAACTGCCAAAAATTGCTTAATGTGTATTAGCTTAATATGCATTAAATTTAGTTGCACTTAAATCCATGTGTAGATGCACCCTTTATGTGAGAAAGTACAATAGTTAGAGGTGGAAAAAATAAATATGAACAAAAAAAGGAGGAAAGTGGAATTTTTTTTTCCAAAGTTGTGTTGGCTTGTCATCAGATCAGATTGCCATTTTTTTCTTTCTTTTCTTTTCTTTTAGTCTTTCCAAATTTAGAACTTCCACAATTTTCATTGTTCAAGTTTTACTGCTAGATGGTGAACAATCAGGAAACATGGTGGACCCTGAATGAGAAATGATTGAAGAGAGCAGAAGGCAACTATATTTTCCAAAGGAATAAAATTCTTCTTCAAGATAATTTAATCATCCTGTGGGAATGCACCTCTGGTGCCTGCAACTTTAAGGGCTGGAGCAGGCAGCCAATAGGTGCCTGATTAAGGCGGTCGTTTTCAAATAAAGGTCAGCCAGGCAGAGACAGCAGTTAGCTGCTTGCAGCCAAGGGAGCAGCACCATGCAGCTCCCTTGTGGCATGGAACATCCTGGAGGTAAGGGCAGAAGCTAGGGGGATGGCTTGGAGGCTCCTGGTCCTGGGCATGACCAAAAACTAGACCTTGCTGGGATAAGAAGGCTTAGTGGGACTGCCGGTGGTGTGGCAGCCTCACTCAAATACCAGGACCACTCACCTCCTTGGTGAAAGGCAGGTTGAGGCACCTTAATAAACACAGCCCACCACCACACTGTGGGTAAGGGGGCAGGCATGGCTATGGCCACCTGAGCCCCAGGGGGTGTAAGACCCAAGGAAAAGAGTGGGACGAGGCATGGGGTAAAAGACCTTGGAGGCCCCAGGGAGGGGATAGTTGTGTAGCCCCAGAGAGGGGGCGGTAGTGAAAGCCCTGACAAGGGTTGAGTAGGGCTGAGGTTCAGCCTGAAGAGCAGCCCAAGGAGGTGGGCTGAGTAGGGCGGTGGGATGGCCAGAAGGGCAGCACATGGGCCAAACCCCAGGAGATCAAGTTTAGGGTTTGAGAAGACCAGTGAGGGGATAGAGTCAGAGTTAGTCCTCCGTTTGGTGTATTGAGTGGACACTACCCAGGTGAGAGTCACGGGAGAGGCCCAAAAGACTTCATGTTGCCATCGAAGGCATGATTTGGATAGGCCTGATGGCCTACGGGGCCATTCAAGGGAGCAGGGTAGAGTAAAGGGGGCAGAGTATTGTGCGGTAGGCAAAAGACCCTGTGAGAAAAGGTGGAGTGCAAGAGGCCCCAGTGAGAGTGGGGCAGTATGAGCATGTTAGTGAATGAGACCTGATGAAGGAGTAAATAGCCTGGCTTTAGGCTGGGAGCATAGTGACATACTGGATGCCATTTGTGAAGCATGAGCCATGGTGTAGGGATGGTACAGAGCCATGGATAGTGCCTCCTGGCATTGGGGGATAGAATGGGCAGCCTCCTACATTGTACTACCAATTATGGGAACAGCAAAGCTACATTATACCACCAATTATGGGAACAGCAAAGTTGTGGCAGGCGAGACCAAGTGGACTGCCCCATATGCAGGCATGCGGGCCAACATGAGACGTGGCTCCAAGCATATCCCCTGTTACATATCCTACAACCAAGTCTATAAAACATGAGTTTATGCATACAGGAACTTTTACAAATAACACAGTAGACATTGCCAAAGCCACACCCTGATGTTGCTGCAGATGGAAGCATTATTTAGTTATTGAACCCACAGCTCCATGTGTCACAAGCCAGATTCCTAAATATACACCAAACAAATTTTCTATAGATTAAATTATAAATAAATAAATCAAACACACTTCCCAGTGGAGTGTCACCACTAGTAGGATCCACTATGATCAGATGTAAGCCCTTGGTATGTTTTCAACCTAGGAACTTAATGAACATGCAGGTACATATACAGATTAATGAATCAATGCAAAGTGACATTGGACTCAGTCTTTTGGCCTTTTAGTTCTTAGCTTGTCTAATAAAGTAGTTAAGAATTATGATGGGTCATAGGGATATCTTTGGTGGCTTACATGTAGCCCTTGAGTCACATGTTGTTTACCCTTGTCTTATCCTATTCAAAGCAAAATATATCTATTCCCAGTGGAGGGTCACCTTGAATAGGCAAAAGGCAGCAGCAGTGTTGGGAGCCTGGACTAAAAACAGGTTTCTCTCTCTTTCGCTCTCTCTCTCTCCCCCAAGCCAGTACCTTCCTCAGTGGTGCAGTCATAGTCCTTCTTGTGCACTCTTCTTCTGGCCCCATGAATATTTCTCTGTTATTTGCCCAATGGGCCACCTTCAACAGGATGGATGAAGAGTGTACTTCTTCCCACATATCTTGTGGCATGGTAGTTAGGAGACCTTGCTAAGAAGTGGGAAATGAGGGTCCATGCCACTCTGACTGAGAAGGCCATACAATCTACACCTCCCACTTCCTGGGGGAATGCTCTAATTACTAGATTATGGAGCTAAACATGGGTCAATGGCTCATTCCTCTCCCCCTTGCTTCAAAGGTTTGCTAGTTATGGTTTTCCTGTGACTGAAGTTTTGGCGTGTCTATACACGAGCGTGGATGCTGCTCTGATGCCCTGTAATTACAGTGTGTTAGAGCGGACTTGATTAATCGAGTCTGCCGGAGCATGACAATTTCCTCCTGCATCTTGTGTATCACTGTCCCTGTGCTTCAAAATGGCAGTGGGGGTGCTTGAACTAAAGCTCATTTAATGCTGCCATTCTGAAGTGCAGGGATGCTGATACATGAGATGCTCCAGGCGCTTTAATTAGGGTGGCTCTTGGGGCTTCTTTAATTAAAGTGCCTCACCACCACCACCTCTGGCACATGTGTATGGATACCCTTGGAGACTTAACATGGAATGCATTCACCTTCCAGGCACATGACGATCACAACAGGAAGTAGAAGTAGATGCTTTGGTGGAGCATTCCTGAGAATTTCCAAAAGGTCAAAATGGAGATGCAGAAGAAATCTAGACATCTTGGTAGCTGTTGGACAGGGTGGAACCAGTTTGCAATTACTGATTTTGATGCTTAAAATCTTTATTCATGCCTCACAGGGAGATTAGGATTTGACCTTAAGTTTTTAGTATTGATTTTCAATTCACCTATGATGTAGTATTTGAATTTCTATATGTTTTCATGGCAAATTTGAATTCCCATATGTTTTCATGGAGCTCATCCCAGCAGTGGGGAGCAAAACGCAGCCCCAGCTCTGCCTTCCTCCCACCACCGGGCTGAGGTCCATGGGGCGTGGAGTCACTCAGAGCTCAGCCCAGTGGCAGGAGGTGGGCAGAACCGGCGCTGCACTCTGATTGGCTCCTCCAGTCCCACAGAGCGCAGCCTGGTGGCGGGAGGCGGGGAAAGCCAGGGCTGTGCTCGTTGCCGGGCTGAGGTACATGGAGCTGCGGAGCCACTCGGAGCATAGCCCTGGCTCTCCCCTGCCTCCCACCACCTGGCTGCTTCTAAACGTGAAATGTTTCGAAACTTTTGAAATGTTTTGAGTGCCCTCATTTTGTTTTGAAGCTGTTTCAATGCTTTTTGTTTTGTTTCGATTTCTCTGTTTTGAGCTCGAAACGCGTCGAAACAGTTTCAAAACAAAACACTCGGCGAAATTTTTCACAACCCTACTGCTTTGATGTTTGCTCCTGTAGTTATTCAGCAAGTGTAGCTAAACGCCCTTGTGACACATTGCTTCTTTGGAAGCCCGGGTTTTCCTCAGGAACAAAGCTGTTTGTTATATTATGAAAAAACTGCGCTTTGTACATGATTCTTACGAGATGTTGATTTGTTTGACATACCCTAACGTCCTAACTTTCAAGCACAGTGTTGACACATTTATAGACCTTCCACTCCATAGCTCTGACACTCCCTTCCATACTGGCAGATACCAGGTTTGACATGGAAATCATGACTGGATACTGCACAGTTGACAACTTGCTTCTTGGATTGATTGCATTCAAGTGGATTGGCACATCCCTAGTTAACATAGTACACGAGCCTGAAAAAACCCTTTTTGTTTCCTGGATGCCTGTTTGGCTGTGAGTAGTGTGGCACAGCACCATTAAACACCAGGAACACAGAACTGATTGAACGCACAGGTGCGATACAAGATGCATAAGCTCTCTGCAGTGAGGCAATTATTCCCACTGAGTTATTACAATTCTTTTACCATCTTTCTCACCCCAAGTCCTCTATTATTTAACAAATTTTGCAACTCTCCTGTCAACAAACGTAAAGGCTTATAAAATACAATTTGGAGATGAGCATTCTAAATTAAATAAATTAGATTCAGCAACAGCAACACAAGTCTACCTTGCCAACTCTAAAGTTTGAGCACATTTTAAATTTGAGACGTCAAGAGTGTCTGTGAGCTCGCTCAAGGTCCTTTGTAAAAATAAAAGTCAAGCTTTCAGAATAATTACACAACTAATTCTATATTTATTCACAAATATGACAACAAACAAGTTAACGGTAGCAGGCACGACGACTCCTTTGTAATGAAGCTATTAGTTACTGTCTCTGTACTGTGGCCTGAGGCTCTAAAAGACATCAAAGGTTGTAACAAGTTACTATGGGTTATTCTGACTTGTGCTGGAATGAGACAATGTTTTCTCCAGGCCAGATCCTTAACTGGTTATAAATCAGCGCAGCTCCACTGAATTTGAAAACAAGGTTATGGCTAAATCACAGTAACTGGTATGAAGTAGGGGACGGCTCCACGGATGATGTAAAGTAGCATCCTTCATTAACTTCAAGGGACCTCCCTCAAGGAACAAGGATTCGAGTTTTATAGTGGACAGGTTCCCTAGGTCCTTATGCTGCTCCAGTGGCCTGAAGCTTGGACAGTAATAAAAGGAGAAATAAAGGCTAGTCTAGAGTACCTTATCAAAAATCAGCATTGCCTTATTTATTTCAGAAGCATTAGTGTTATTACCCTCTGGTGGCTGGAAGATAGCCTGTAGTAAAACAAGTTATAGAGATCTTGGCCCACATCCTAGCACAATGTCCCTACCTTATTGGGAAGAAAAAAAAAAAAAGAATTATGGTTAACATTTGCTGCTACATGTGCTATCAGTCCCAGCAGGTAGGTAATGGAGACAAGTAAACCCTTTCACTTCTGGCAATGGAGACCGTATGGCAAAATTCTAGCCCCTTCATGAAACGAGATGGTAGGAAACCTTGTACTGTGAATCAGTGCTGTAGACAGCTTAGAGGACTTGACTTTTCAAGGCTGACATTCCAGCATATTTCATGAGCTATAAATTCATTTTCAAAGCAAGGGGAAAAAAATCGGGTGTTTTTTTAAAGTCTTGTTACAGACTTTGTGGGTAACTGAGCATATCCTATATATTTCTACTGATCAGGAAAACTATAAAAAGAGTAATATGATACCTTATCCTTGAAAATGAGGATAAATGAAAGTCAAATGGAATAGACACTTCTTATAAAGCGTGTTGGCTAATGCAGCACAGAGACAGGACTTATTGTTACCCACTTAAAATGAGTATGCTTTTGAACTTGTCTGCCTCACTACAAAAGTCAGCTCAAGTCATACGGACCCAGAAACTCAGCTAGTTTAAATCAGCATTGTTTCCTTGGCCCATTACCTTTTAAAATACTATGACATGTTCAGCGGCCAGTTTTGTATTCATATATTCCACTGATCTATTGTGTTTGCTTTTTTCTTGCCTGACAGCGCACACAGCTTTTGAGAACCAGCGTTTGTGAAATCAAGACTGTGTTCTTATAGTTCTTGGGTTGATTTAATCAAACAGAGGTCCTTCTTATCAGATATCTGCTTTCCCACTGGCAGCATACATCTCAATCAGCTGCCAAGTTCATCGCTAAGATACTACAGGATTGCCTAGAAACAAACCTAATTAAGGTAAAGTGGAAATAAGAGATGGAACTGAACAACACACAAAGCAAGAGGTACATCACTGGGAATGTTGTTCACTTTATTCAAGGGCAATATTTATTAGAGTAGGGCCAAGTTAATCCAGAATCTGTCCTCAGGCAAGCATGGATATGATTGTGTGTATTTTAGGTGACGTGTGTGTGTGTGTGTGTGTGTGTGTGTGGTGGGGGCAGGTATTAATCACTCCTTATCTTCTGTGAATATACTCAGAATTTTTTTCACCCATGGAGCAATCTGGGCACTTAATAACAGAATCCTGCTCCATGCGTGTGTGCGCGGTGGTATCAGCTATTTTTCTGTATATTTAGTCAAAGCCAGAACACAGATAGAAACTCAGTAATATCAGGTAAAATAGACTGTTGATAAAGTATGAGTGAGTAAAACAATGACACATGCTTACTTTCAATGTGGAGCTCACTGAACTCAGTGGAAGAACTTAGGTGCTTCAAGTTTAACATGAGCTTTGGAGAGTCGAAACTGTTATAAGCCCGAAACTAGGAGGACCTTCAGAAGTGTTTGTATTTGGCACTCTTCATAAAACATTTCCTTACTACTAAGATAGTGGACAATTCAAACATTTTGGCATTTGTTTTCATCCTGAATCAGAAAAAAAAAAGCGTGTCTCAGGGGGAGTTTTTTCTTTTCTTCTCCTGAATGTGAAGTTCAGAAAGATTTAAACTTAATTTGTGAGTTACTTGAGTATCTTCCTAGAAAATAAATGACACTTTCTATTACAGTCATCATGTTCCATTCTTTTCATGAATCATGAATACAGTAAGTTGCAATGTATCATTTTGGACAAGGAGTATTTAATAATATGTATAAGCTCAAAGCACACATAGAAGAAGAAGAAAAGGCAGTGATAGATCTAGCAGGTATCTTTCCCTGGCTTTCATCCCTTTACTTTCTGCATGGTGTCTTTCACAACCTCTTCAGTTTAGAAATCCATTATATATACATATAATAACATATAATACATATATATATATATATATATATTAATTCACTGTTGCTCCTCTGGCCCTAAGGATTTTTTTTAAACTCCATAGCTTGCTTCCTTTGTTTATAATACTTTAAAGTAAAAAAGGTTTGAGCTGAACACTATTTTGTTCCAAGTGTCCTTTTTTTATATAACTAGTTCCCTTGGTGTTTTGGGACATTTTGTTTGGATCATGTTACCTCAACTCCAGCAGAAAGATAAAAGAATAGGCAGGATCACAATAAGGGTGGATGATATATCTCAAATAGTAAAACCTATGCAGGAAACCTCCACCAACAGTCAAACACCTGTCTTAGGAAACCACTTAAAAGTATTTCTGCCAAAGCCATGTACAGTTTCTCCCATTTTTTGTAAGAAGATGACTGAGGTTAATTAGTCAGATTTTTACAGTCCTTTAAAAGATGTCTTAAGAATAAACATGGTGTTATTTTCTTTTATCCTGGACCATTGCTGTGTTAAAGATCTGAGATCTTACACATTTTCAGAAGATGAGAGGTTCATGATAATGCCACTATGCCACTGAGATTTCCATTTATCAACAGAGTACTTTTCCTATTGATTTGCGGTATCTCTACTTTTTGTTTAATTTGAGATGCTTTAATCCAGATCAGTATTCTGGATTTCAGAACTGCGTAATATTTAGAGGCCTAAGTAAACATGCCCTGATTTTCAATGGTGCAAAGCATTTGTGATGCCACCAAGAATGGTGGGGAGTTACAGGTAATCAGTCACTCTGAAGAGAGGCTAATTAGGTAGATCCCTAAAGGTGATTATGAGACCTGATTTTAAATCAGTAAGCACGGTCACTTTGCATAACTGACAAGCAGGCTGTTGTTACACTCCTTTCACCTTCATTTCTTCAGTTGGGTTATGGGTAATGTTTCCATATGCTGAGGCATACCCTTTTCATTTATATAGTGGACAGCACAATAATAGGCATGTAGTGAACTTAGAACTCAGCATTTCCACTAAAATGTGAGGGTTTTCATAAAACAGAATGATGTCAATAATGAATATGCTCTTATTTTTTTTTCACCAGCAAGTATGGTTGAGGAGTCATTTCTCTCTGGAGCTGTTTCTTTTGTCTGCAATCTTTCCCTTCAGTCTGACCTCTTCTTCCTGTGCTAAGATAGTAAAGCTACAATTTTCTCTTGCCAGGAGTCCAGATGTAGAGTGAAAGTACTATTGAGCCACACCAGGACACTATCTTTACCCCATTGATGTAGGGCTCATGCCAATAGTCATTTGCACTCCTCAAAGTCAGCTAGCCTTTTTCCTTATAGGGCTGGTGGAAGGCGGGGCCGGGGGGGGTGGGGTGAGGAGTTTCCTTCCATCCAGCCTAGAAGACCCAGCCACCGGCCCCAACAGAAGATGCTTCAGTGAGGGTCAGATTGAACATGGTTCTCAAGATCTTAAATAGGACTTAAGCTACATTAAGCATCTAGATTATGGTCAATGCTTCAAGATCATCTGGACCTGCCGATTTGAACCCGTCCAATCCCACCAGAAGTTTCCTGACTAGGTCCTCACCTACCCTGGGCCTGGCTGTACCTCTCTTGGGTCCATCCAGAATCCCAGTGTGGGGGGATAACCCGGTCCCTGCTCAGAAAAATGGAGGCAAATAATTTATTAAAGAGGTCATCTATCATCTAGTGTGATGACCAGATCTCCAAGCATGTCCTGCAGGGGCCCCACATTACCTTCTTTTTATTCCCTATTTATTTAAAAAAGGACTTCTTCTTATCTTTGATGCAGGTCGCTAGTCCCTGTTCCATCTCTGCCTTAGCCTTCCTAACAGCCCCCAGCAATGGAGTCTGACCAAGCAATCCTCCTTGGTGATGGCCCCTCCCTTCCACTGGGTGTATGCATCCTTTTTAGCTTTGCGATGTTCCTGGATGCCTTTGCTGAGCCATGGGTGCTTTTGAGCCCTCTTTCCCCC
>NW_005841890.1:867680-918052 GCF_000455745.1 Alligator sinensis
GGGACTGTAACCCTTTGGGCTTGGAGGATTGTCTCCTTAAGGAACAACCACTCTTCTTGGACTCCCAACTCCCCTCCCCTCCAGGACCTCAGTGCCTCACTGACTAATCTCCTCAAGTCATTGAAATTGGCCCTCCTGAAGTCCAGGGCTGCTACCTTGCTGCAGGCCTTTGACAACCTGTGCTGGATGGTGAATTCCAGCAGGCAATGATTGCTATTGCCCAGATAGTCAAGAACCCACAGTCCCTTCACCAGGTCATCAACCTGTGGCCAGGACCAAGTCCAGCAAAGCATTTCCCCTGGTGGGACTGTGCACCTCCTGAGTGAGGTGGAGGTCCTGTATCTTGGCTAGGAACCTACATGAGCAGTCAGACCTGACTGACTGCTCCTCCTAGCAGATGTCCAGGTAAAATAGCCTCTTGAAGTACCTGCACTGGCTGGGAATTGAACCCAGGTCCCCTACATGGCAAGCAGGAATTCTACCATTGAACCACCAGTGCTTGATAACTTTTTGATAACTTTTTGTTACTAAGAACTGAAGCTTTCAGTCTCTTTCTTGGAATGAAACAGGTTGTAAGGGGCACCACATCACAGATGGTATTCTTCAGTGCATAAACCATCCAGACTGAAGGAACCTGACATGACTGGTAACACTTAACCTCCAGAAAACACGGATGGAGTCCTACAGGAAGAACTGGAGTTATTTAGCCTGGAAAAGAGAATACCGGGAGGTAGGGTGGGGAGTCAGGTCCAATGACAGTCTTCCAGTGCATTAAGGGTGATTATAAAGAGGATGGTGATCAACTATTCTCTCTGGTTTCAGGAAACAGAGCAAAGAGCAGTGGTTTTAAATTGCAGGAAGATACATTTAGTTTGGATACTAGGAAGAACTTTCTCACAATGAGGGAGACCGCGAACTCTCCATTCTCAGATTTTTTTTTATGAGCAAGTTAGAGAAACACACATCTCAGATGGTTTAGGCAGCAATGATTTGGAGGTCCCTTCCAGTCCTATTTTTCTATGATTCTCGAACAGTTTAGGTTGAACTTGTACTGGAGCTCTGCCAGGCCTAAAACCTTTAATAGTTAGTCACACCCTTGTTATGTATTACTTTTCATTTACATTCAATATTCATTAATTTTTTTATCATTTACTCTAGCTAGATAGTCCAAAAGATTCCCAGACTGTGATTTCTAGAGGAATGTGTTATGTGTGTATAACATCCGTAGCACAATGAAGTGGTGAATGAAAACAACTGCAACAGTTGTTTTCCATCATTATTTTGTACCTTTTCTCTTCACTTGCTTTTACCACAAGACTTCCCCACTTCTAAGCCTTTCCATTTTCCCTTCTCATTCTTAATAATTCTGTGCTACCTATTTTAAATGCTCACTCTCCAAAGAAATTTCTCTGGAGCCAGCTGGAGTTATCTATTTTACTTAGTGTACTAGTCAATGCTGTGTCACTGCCAGCTACAATCTAGATTTGCTCAAGATACGATCAAAATGGCAATTACAACAAGCAAAGCCAGCTTGTTCTAATAGGGATACTATAAAAGGTTCATTTTTTTTTTTAAGAAAAAATAGAAAGCATATATTTAATAGGCAGAAAGAGTCTGACAAACGGTAAGATTGTACAGATTCAAAACAAAACAAAACAAAACAAAACATGTACTTTAAGGAAATAAACTAATTAAAAGAGCGAGCATAACCAAAAAGAAACAAATCACTTTGGACAGTTCAACTAATAGACTAATCTTATTCTATATACACTGTAGATGTTAAGAGACAAATTTGTATTTTGATATATGGCAGAAGAAAATTAGAATTGAAAAATAGAAGAATAACATCAATATTATACAATTATTGTGCGTCTGTGATGGAGAAGCCAGAGTCTTTAGGGAGTTAGGGAGACAAAATTGACAAATTTTAAAAAGTGCACAAATGTAATGTAATTCTTATGAAAAGTTAGGGAGAGGCTCTTAGAAACAGAGATGCCAGGGGGGAAGGAAAAAAAAAATAAATAGTGGAGAAAAAAAAGGAAGAGAAACTATAGCTTTTGGGAGTCCCTAGCCTAAGGGTATAGGATTATCTTTTCAGCAGCAGAATGCATTACTTTCTCCAAAAAGCTTCTGAAAAGCTGATGGGAAAATATAGATGGTTCCTTTCATCTCTGTTTCCACAGTACATGTGGTTTCCCATTCTTCATCCTGCCACCCCTTGTAGCACAGGTCTGGCTCCAAAGCAACAAACATCCTGGGCTGGTCTACATCTAGTCCTTACTTCAGTATTACTGAGGCAACTAATTTTCACATATATTCTGCCTGGGAAAATGATGATCAATACATAAACAAGTCCTTTCTTCCGCAGGCTTTTGGTACTCTATCCAGACCACAAGTAAAATGAAGTTGAATGACCTGGAGCACTGGAGTCATTCAGCACAATATTGTGGTCCTGTGACTTATAATCATGAAGCTTGAAGAATGGGTTTGACTTCATAGATTTCATAGACATTAGGGCTGGAAGGGACCTCAGAAGATCACCGAGTCCAGCCCCCCACCCAAAGGGCAGGAAGACAGCTGGGGTCAAAGAATCCCAGCAAGATAAGCATCCAATTTACTCTTGAAGGTGTTCAATGTAGGTGCTTGAACCACCTCCGATGGCAGGCTGTTCCAGACCTTGGGGGCTCAGACAGTAAAGAAATTCTTCCTTATGTCCAGCCTGAAACGGTCTTGCAGTAGTTGATAACTGTTCAACCTCGTCATCCCTTGGGGCGCTTTGGTGAACAAACATTCCCCCAGATACTGGTGGTCATGCCTGATAAACTTACAGGTGGCCATCAGATCACTCCTGAGCCTGCTCTTTTCCAGGCTAAAGAGCCCCATGGCTCTCAGCCTGTCATCATAAGGTCTGTTTTCCTGACTTCTGATCATGCGCATGGCTCTTCTCTGGACTCTGTTAAGCTTCTCCACATCCTTTTTAAATTGTGGAGCCCAAAACTGGACACAGTACTCCAGCTGTGGCCTCACCAAGGCCGAGTACAAGGGGAGAATGACGTCTGGGATTTGCTTGAGAAGCATTTATGGATGCAAGCCAGCATTTTGGTCGCTTTACTAGCTGCAGCATAGCATTGCAGGCTCATGTTCATCTTGTGATCAGCGATGACCCCCAAGTCTCTTTCTTCCATAGTGCTAGCCAGTGGAGCACTGCCGAGCCTATAAGGATGCTGCAGGGTTTTCCTCCCAAGGTGGAGAACCTGGCATTTTTCAGTGTTAAACACCATCAGGTTCTTGTCCGCCCATTTTCTGAGCCTGTCAGGTCAGCCTGGATTGCCCCCCTGTCTTCTGGTGTGGATGCTTTGCCCCAAAGTTTGGTGTCATTGGCGAACTTGGCCAGTTCGCTTCTGACTCCAGTGTCCACATCATTAATGAAGATGTTGAACAATCTGGGTGCAAGGACAGAACCTTGGGGGACCACACTGGTCACAGGGCACCATGATGATTGACTTCCATCAATTACTACCCTCTGGGTCCGACCATGGAGCCAATTTCCCAGCCAGCGGATCGTGGTGGACCCAAGGCTACAATTGGCCAGTTTCACCAAGAGGCTTTTTTGAAGTCAAGATATATGACATAAATCTCTTCTCCCTTGTCCAGGTGATAGGTCACCTGGTCATAGAAGGAAATGAGAGTGGTCAAGCAAGACCTACCCACAACAAACCCATGTTGGCTATCCTTCAGGATGTTGGCATTGATCAGTCCATTAAGGATGGCCTCTTTACTAGTGTCAGGAGTTTTCAAAGATCCATTCCAGAGGCTGGGCTATGATGCTTGCCAGCTCCTTGAGTACCCTGGGGTGTAGGTTGTCAGGGCCGGCTGATTTGAAGGTATCCAGCCTCTCAAGCTTAATATGTCATGCCTCTCAGCCCTTGTCACCAATACCACATCAAGATATGTTCTTCTATCCCTACCTACCTAACATAACTACCTCAGAGATATGTGTAGCTTGGCAGATATAAACTGAACGAGGAGGACCCCACTGAAACAGGTAGGCCCCACAGAACAAATAGGCCAGTTCCTCTCAGTTCTTCCATTTAATAATCTATCCCATTCATTAAATATTTACATAGTAGTGGGCCCAATTCTTCCTTCACTTACATAGTTAAAAGGGAGTCATATACATATAATAGAGAATTGGGTAATATCTTCAGAAATACAAGGCTTTGAATTTGTAAATTTGTAGGCAAAAGCAACTTTGGGTGTGTCTACACATATATTTATGCTGGCTTAAAGTTACTGCACAGTAAGTTACTGTGTAGTAAGTGGAAATAGGCTGGCGTCTACATGTACAAGTGTTAAAGTGCATTAATATTGTATGTGGGCTGATTTGGGACTAACATTTGTTGCAAGACAATCCACACACACAATGTTACTGCGCAGTAAAGAGCCTACACATGCGTTACTGCGCAATAACTAATCAGGAGTAAATTTGGTACCTGTATGATGCTGGTATTTAATTTATGCCCAAGGAGGCATAAGTCACCATAATGCCCGTACTGTGCAGTAATTTCACTTACTGCTCAGTAAATGTGCAAAAGTAGAGGTGCCTAGTATGTTGCATATAGTCCTGTGGAGCCTAAAGAACAACTCAGATGCAAAGAAAAACTGCTGAGAGGGCTTTACAGATGGAATACCACATAGAGAAGATTGCCATGTTGTATATTGCTAATGAAACCCTTCATTTTGAAAGGAAGGGAGACAAACAGGGGAAAAAAAATGGAATAGAAAGAAAAATAAAGTGGAAACAATTCAGTGAAAAACAAAACAAAACAAGATGATATTAATGATCAGGTGTATATTAAAACTCTAATAATTGCAACTACTTGTCTCTGGACTCTATCCAATTTGTCTACACCTTTTTGGAAATGTGTTGCTCCAAACTGGACACAATAGTGCATGTATTATCTCACAAATCAGCTAATGATCTGGCTCAAAGCTGATTTACAGATTCACAGAAATTTAGGGCTGGAAGGGACTTAGTGAAATCATTGGGTCCAGTCCCACTTCAAGAGGGATGTGGACAACATTGAGAGGGTCCAGAGGAGGGCCACCCGCATGATCCGGGGACAGCAGGGCAGACCCTACAATGAGAGGCTACGGGACCTGAACCTGTTCAGCCTTCAAAAGAGAAGGCTGAGGGGGGACCTTGTGACCATCTATAAACTCACTAGGGGGGACCAGAAGGGTTTGGGGGAGACCTTGTTTCCCCTAGTGCCCCCCTGGATAACAAGGAATAATGGCCACAAGTTGTTGGACAGTAGGTTTAGATTAGACATCCGTAGGAACTACTTCACAGTTAGGGCGGCTGGGATCCGGAACCAACTTCCAAGGGAAGTGGTGCTGGCTCCTACCCTGGGGGTCTTTAAGAAGAGGCTTGATGCCTACCTGGCTGGGGTCATCTGAGCCCAGTTTTCCTCCTGCCCAGGCAGGAGGTCAGACTTGAAGATCTACAACCCGACTTCTATGATTCTATGATGATGAGTGCTCATAAAGCCTTGCCAGGGGTCCTACAATGACCTCTGCTAATTCCCTCAGCACTCTGGGGTGGAGATCATCAGGACCAGCTGATTTAAATACATCCAGTCCCTCCAGAAGTTCCCAGACTAGATCCTCACTGACCCTAGGACTGGGTGCACCTCCCCTGGGGCCTGAGGGGGTCCCAGCAGATGGGCTGATCTGGTCCCTGCTCAGGAAAATGGAGGCCAAGAAATCATTAAATAGGTTCGCCTTGTTGTCTGGTACAACCACCAGATTTCCTAGCGTGTCTTGCAGAGGCCCCACATTACCTGGTACCTTCTTTTTGCCCCCTATGTATTTAAAAAAGGACTTCTTGTTGTCTTTGATCTGGGTAGCTAGTCCCAGTTCCATCTCCACCTTGGCCTTCCTGACCGCCCCGCTGCAGCCCCGAGCAACCGAGGTATAGTCGTCCCTAGTGATGACCCCTCCCCTCCATTGGGCATATACCTCCCTTTTAGCTAGGAGACATTCCTGTATGCTTTTGGTGAGCCATGGAGGCTTTTCCACCCTCTTGCCCCCTTTGATCCTTGTTGGGATTACCTCCCTTGGAAAATCGTCTCCTTAAGGAACAACCACTCTTCTTGGACACACAACTCCCCTCCCCTCTGGGACCTCAGTACATCCCTATTTTTCTTACCTCATTGAAATCCACCTTCCTGAAGTCCAGGGCTGCTGCCTTGCTACAGGCTTTTGCCCCCTTGCGCTGGATGGTGAATTCCAGCAGGCAATGATCACTGTCACCCAGGTGGCCGAACACCCGCAACCCCATCACGAGGTTGTCGCCTGTGGCCAGCACCAGATCCAACAAGGCATCTCCCCTGGTGGGGCTGTGCACCTCCTGAGTTAGATGGAGGTCCTGTATCTCAGCTAGGAACCTACGTGATTGGTCAGACCTGGCTGACTGGTCTTCCCAGCAGATGTCTGGAAAGTTCAGGTCATCCATGATGACCATGTCTTTTGACCTAACTACCTCCGTGAGCTGACTTAAGAATTCCCGGTCTAGCTCCTCCCCTTGGTTGGGCAGTCTGTAGTAGACCCCCACCATTAAGTCTCTTTTCCCTCAACTCCCTTGTATTCTAACCCAGAGCACTTCAGTGTGCCCCTCCTCTGACCTTGTGCTACTAGATGAGGATGTGTATTCCTCCTTGATGTAGAGCACCACACCTTCATCTTTCCTCCCTGTCCTGTCCCTCCTGTACAGTCTCTAGCCCTTGATATTCACTGCCCAGTTGTGTGTTGGGTCCCACCATGTTTCTGTGAGCCCCACTATGTCTGGCTTGGTGTCAGCTAGCAGGAGGGTAAGTTCCTCCTGCTTGTTCCCCATACTATGAGCATTTGTGTAGAGGCATTTGAGGCCTCCTGAAGATGTGTGCACTGGCCCCCTAATCTCAGTACTGACTGGGCCCCAGTTGCTTACCTGGGTATTAATTCTGCTGGTTGTTGGTTTAGCCTGGGCTGCTCTTGTGGGTGTTGCTTGGTTTATTGGTCCAAGGCTTCCTCCACCCTCATCTTCCCCATCCCCCGACGAGCCTAGTTTAAAGCCCGCCATTATTTTTATTGTTGATGTTTGCTTATTTTCCAAGAAATATCATAGGGTCAGGAAGCATAGACTCATCCCTACAACCAATGTTTTAATAGAAGAATTTTGGAGAGGAAGAAACAACGCAAAATATATGAAAAAAAAACAAAACCTGTAGATAGGAGTCATGTATAGATAGCTGTAGAGCAGTGGTCATTAACTGGTGGATCTCAATCCATCGGTAGATCTCGGCACCTCTTGCAGTAGATCTTGGAGCCTCTTGGAGTCAACCTGAGGATGGAGTGGGGGGCTGAGTGCCCGCATGCATACATGCCTGTGCCCCAGCCCAGCAGGTCAGTCTGTTGGGGAGGGAAGGGGCAGGAGCTAGATTGAGGACCAGTGAGGAACAGTGTGGCAGAGCCAGGAGCAGAGGCAAGTTCAGTTGGACCCCAGCCAGGTGGGACTTACCTGCTGGGGAGGTGTGCCCCCAAATAATTGCTCCCTCTGCCTCAGTCTGCCCCCCCTCCTTCCCGCCCTACAGACTTACCTGCTGGGGGAGGGGAAGGGGGCGGTGGAACTACACGGTAGTTCTTGGGTTTGTCTTAAATGCCAAATGTGATCTCTTACTTAAAAAGGATGGAGACCACCTCCCTAGAGCGAAGTTGTTCTAAAGAGTAACAACAGTCATTCCAAAGGGATCAAATTTCAGCTAATAAGCAAGAAAACAGGTTCTAAAGAAGATGAAAACAAACAAACAAAAAAAGCCTGTAGAAGCTGATATTTAGTATCACAGCAAAGTAGGGCTGGAAATTATCTCATGAGGTTATCTAGTTGAGTGCCCTGCTTAAGGCAGGATCATCCCTGATTAAAACAACTCAGCCAAGTGTCTGTCTAATCTGATCTTGAAAATTTCCAAGGATGGAAGTTCTACAACTTCTCTCAGTAGGTTGTTCAAATGGTTGGCCATTCTTATATTCAGTAAATTTCCTCTAATCCCCAACCTAAATTTCCTTTACTGCAGCTTCCTTTACATTGCTTCTAGTCCTTTTGATAATCACTCTTCAGAATCTGAAGACAGTTATCACCCCCTCAGTCTTCTCTTCTCCCCACCAAATAACCCTCGTTCATAGAATCATTGAAAATTAGGATTTGAAGGAGGTCACATCTAGTCCAACCCCCTGCTCAAACAGGACCATCCCCAACTAGAGCATCCCAGCCAAGGCTTTGTCTATCTGGATCTTAAAAGCCTCCCAGGATGGAGAGTCTACAGCCTCTCTGAGTAAAGTATTCCAGTGTTTTACTGCCCTCCTAGTGAGAATTCTTTTCTTAATATCTAACTTCAACTTCCCGTGCTGCAACTTGAAACTATTGTTCCTTGTTTGGTCATCTGCTATCACTGAGAACATTCCAGATCCAGCCTTTTTGAAACCACCCTTCAGGTAGTTGAAGGCTGCTATTAAATTTGCCCCTCAGTCTTCTCATCTCCAGACTAAATAAACCCATTTCTCCCAGCTTCTCCTCAGAAGTCATGTTCCCTAGCCCCCTAACCACTTCCATTGCTCTCCATTGGACTTTCTCCAATTTGTCCACCTCCTTTCTCTAGTGAGGCACCAAAATGGGATGCAGTACTCCAGATGTGGCCTCACCTGTGCTGAATAGAAGGAAAGAATCACTTCCCTTAATCTTCAGCAATGTTCCTACTAATGCAGGCCAAAATGTCATTAGCCTTCTTGGCAACAAGGGCACACTCTTTGCTCATATTTAGTTACTGTCCCCTGTAGCCCCCAGGTCCTTTTCTGTAGAGCTGTTGCTTAGCCCGTCAGTCCTCAGCCTGTACTGGTGCATGGGATCCTTCTGTCCTCAGTGCAGGACTTCACTTCTACTTATTGAACCTCGCGAGATTTCTTTTGGTCCTATCTTCCAATTTTTCAAGGTCTCTCTGAATCCTAGCTCTCCCCTCCAGCATATCTACTATTCCCCTCAGCTTGATGTCATGTACAAGCTTGCTGAGGGTGCGTTCAATGCCATCTTCCAGTTCATTAATGAAAATGTTGAACAAAACCAGCCTCAGGACCAACCCCTGGGGCACTCCACTTGATACTGGTTGCCAACTAGATCTCACGCCATTGATGATCCAGCCCTCTGCATCTGATGATCCAGCCAGTTTTCTATCCACTTTACAGTCCATTCATTCAACACATTCTCTTAGTTCTTTCAGTCTTTCCTCATTAGTCATTTGTATGTTATGGAAGCAACAGAAAAAGCCATGTTTTTCCCCCAAAACCTTTTAAAATCTATTAGGAATCTTTATGTTGATCTGTTGGGAGTATCAGGTTGCACTGGACCTCCACTCAGCCTCACAGGGGGAGCTGCTGCTGGCTGGTAGGTGGCTTCCACGGTACAGGCTGGGCTGCATTTGGAGGCAAGGCTGTGGTAGGCATGAAGATGACCACCAGGGTGAGGATGATGTCCAGCACCTAGTGGTCCTCCTCCATTGCTTCCACTGCCCTGGCCAAGATCATGGCCTGCCACTCCAGGGACACAATGTGCCACTCCTCCAGGGCCAGGAGCCATGACCTGAACACCCAATCTGTCCACTCCCATGCCTCCTCATGGGCCACATCCTCTGCACATCATGCCTCCTGCCAGGCAGCATTCTCCACCTGTCACTCCCACACATCTTCCAGCTACTTCTTCAATGCTGTCACTAGCCAGTTCAGGAGGAGGCTCCAATCTTGGGTCCTCTGGCAGAGCTGGCACATCCACAAGGCCCCAACACCTGCACAGGCATGATAAAAAAACAAAAAAACCCAAAGAGTTTGCAACATTTCTGAGATAAGATGCTCTGTACAAAGGGGCTGTGCACTGCCCAGCCTCAGATTCAAGGTTGTGCATCCATGAATGTTCATGGACCACGGTAAGTCATCTGCACAGGCCAAGGCCCAGGTGGCTGCTGGTCAAGCCCTCATCTCTGATCACTCCCCAGGAGCTGGTGGGCCACTGGGTGCTGGCACCTACTGCCATGGCTCCGGACCCACTCCCCCACTTCTCCTACTGCAAGCCAGCCTGTCCCTTGTGTTGCCACCAAGCTTGTTGTGCCCAGGATCAGGGGGCACTAGGCTCCCAGACAACTGGGATGCTGAGCTGCTGGCATCCCCATCTATCCTTTAGAAAGCATCCTCACGGGGGTGCCCTGAGGCCATCCCTCCCTCCCCCCATGCTGGCTCTCTTCCATCAGCATACCCCTGCTGTGATTGTCCCAGGCACAACACAAGAAGCTGTTTATGTAGACCAAGGAGTGACTGACCCACTGCACCCTGTTGCTGCTGATGGCCATGGTGCCCTGGATGCACCTGAACACCTGGCTTAGGACCTTGACCTTCCATGGTGTGGCAGGAAAGCCTGCACTTCTCTGCAATCTCTGCTGCTGCCTGGAGGGCTGCCTGTATCTGTACAACATGTCCCTGTTCCCCACAGCCAAGGAGGACATCACCACCAGTATCAACACTTTCCTTGGCATGTGAGAGGCCAATGCCCACCTAGTTGTGGGAGCAGAGGCTGTTCAATAAATTTTTAAATTATCCCCCACCTCCCTGTGTTCTGGGCAGTGGGAACAAGGAGGCCAGAGGAGCACGGGCAGGCCCAGTGGAGAGGGGGAGCAGTGGCAGGGGTTCCAGCTGTGGCAGGGACAGGGCTAAGGACACTACCAGGGTGGTAAAGCCCCCTCCCCACCTCAGTGAAGGCCTTACTACATGGGCAAGGCTGGTATGCCTTGTGGTTCAGTTTGTTCCCTCCTGGAGGCGATGGTGTGTGGCTCCTGGTGGTGTAACAGGTGCTGGCCCAGGTTATCAGAGCTGCTGACCAATGCTGGGGTGAGGAGCTTGGTGGAATGGGCTGCTGGTGGCCCAAGGGGCCCTCCACCAGTGATGCATCTCTGTAGGTGCCAGGACATAGGAGACGCTCAGGCAGGCTGCCTGTACCGCAGTACACACCATGGCTACAGCCTGGTTCCAGGGATGCAAGGATGGTGTCCAGTTGCTGCATAAAGGGCATGGACTTGTGAGCAGTCCCAGACTAATGGTCATGGTGACCCACTGTTAGGGCCATCCCTGTGGGGGGTGGTGTGAATCACGGCAACCACTCCAGGTCCCATACTTTGGGGGGCCCTGCAGAATTGGGTGGAGCAGCATGGTGACTCTGTGCTGCCACTGTCTTCATGGCGAGCCACTCAGCACTCCTTCCCACCACCAAATCTGCTGCCGAATCCAGTGCCTCCAGTCTCTGCACCCTGCCCCCCGCTGCCAAATCTGCCACTAGCTTCCTCACGTCCAGGGGCAGGGCCCCACACAGGCTGATTTGCCCCAGGACCCACACCTTGCTTGGGTCATCTCTGCCCATTGTGCACACAAGGCCTGATCTTTATGCGGCAGCAGTACACTGACTGGTTGTGTCTGCACTCCCGCATATAGCCTGAGGGACCCTCATAAATGTGCACGTTTGAGTGCCCACCCTGCGCAAACTGCCTCAGCACCTCAGTTTCACACCACAGTGATACAAGGTCTCCAGTCTCCTCCAGTAACCAGTTGAGGCCCCAGGAGATGGCATGTGGCATTGGTGAGGACATTAGCATGGCTCCTGTGATAGTTGTCTGGGCCTCTGTGTGGCTGTCCTGGTGCTGCTGGGCCTGGGCAGCTGCCTGCAGTACCCAGCACAGAGGCATGGCACAGGACTGACAGCAGCACAGTGAGGTGGTGTCAGGCACCAGCTGCAGGCTCCAGGCAGGCTGCGGGGTGTTACCCGTGGACAGATGAAACTGGCTTTGATGGTCAGGAGCTGTTTGCAGCTGGGCCTGAGTTCTGGCAGGCCTGGAAAGTTTCTGCAGCACCCTGTGGGGCTTGGATGGCATGGCCCTGGCAGCTGTGCAGTTTGCAGTGCCAGGGAGCAGCACCAGGGTGCAGGCAGGCTGGCTGAGCTGACCTGAAACCTGTGCAGGGGGACACAGTGGCCACATGTGACAATAGTCTACCTGCATTTGCCCCAAGGCTCCACAATGACTGTAGGCTTTTAAGTGCCTGGGTTTGGGCCAGCCCATCCCTAGGCCAGGAGAGGCTTCCAAATCTTGCCTTGGGGCTCTTGGGCTAGCCTGAGGCTGGCCCCCTAGTGGCAGAGTTGACCAGGAGCAAATTTTCTCCTGATCAGCATCTATATGTGCATTACTGCACAGTAACTACTCATGATTAAATTTGCTATTTGCAATTGTAGGTAGGTAAGTTACTTATGAGTAGGGCAGCCTACTGTGCAGTAAAGGGTCTTGTGTAGATGCATGTTATGAGTAACTGCATTAGCTTAAATGTAATGGGATTGCTTAAGCTGTATAAAATTAAGGAGATGCATTTTTTTTTTTTAAATGGAACAGAACTGTAGTGCAGGGTGCTTAATTTCAGATATCCATGCTTGTACATTTTGGCTTAAGTGACATAGCCAGAGTGAATGAGTGGCAGATGGCATTCTTCTTTGCATGAAGGGGGTATGTTATCACCTGTGACGGCAAAAATTAGTACTTAGGTCCTTTCAATCCACTTGAAACCACCTATATGAATTTTTGAGAGTCATACATCAAAGAATATCAGATTCTTGTGTTTAGGAAGCTAAAGAATTCTAGGGCTATAGGAAGCATGCATTGTCTTCATTAAATAACAGAGCAGCCATTTTCAAAGCTGGTGTACTGTCGGATACTCTAAAGAAAATTGCAGGCAGTTCATTAGATCTGTGCTAGTCATACAGAAAAGTAGCTCTGGATGTTGGGACTTCCATGTCCATGTTTACATGCAAACAAGTTATTTGCTTTAGAGTACAAATGTCCAATCCCCATCACAGAGGAAAAGAAAAACACAGGCCCAGTAAAGTCAGCTAAAATGTAGTGTCTGCAAGTGTCTTATACTGTCTTTGATTGTCTATAAATAATAATAAAAAGGAAAAAAAGAAAAAAAATAGGATAGAATATGATTTTTGACTTTTGAAGGACTGTTAAGATCATTTTTATTGAGCACACTGTGCATTTCAAATTCTTTTTACTCTCCATGGGCAGAAAATGCTGCCGCATTTTTGCTTAGCTAAATCTCCCATTGATCATAGAAGATAAGAACCCATTTGAAACATGATTATGTGATAAAAGCTTAGAAAACCCACTTTATTTTTAAAATCATTTCCAAACCTTTCCTTAGATTTTAAGGTTGCTCAACATTTATTTTTGATTTGAGTTTCAATGTGCTGGTCTCAGACTGAACATTTGCAGTTTACTTATAGAGTAAGTCTCATTGTGGCATGCAAGTGCTCTATCGGGCCACAAACAAAAGAAAGCATCAATATACATTTAAACAGTTTCTTCCCATTAAGGAGAAGGGGGGGCATTATTATTATTAAACGTTTATCTTAAAGTAACCTCTAGAGATCAGCCAGGTCAGTCTCCCATTGTGAGTCACTGTACAAGCATATAATCAATGCCAGTCTCTGCCTCAAAGCATTTAGAGTCTAAAAGATACTAGTAAAAAGCAAACTTCTAAGAGTCTGAAGTTGAGCTTCATTCAGATCACCATCCAAATAGATGTGGGTTGAATTCTGGCCTATCAGGTTTGTTTGGATGTGGTAGTTGCCATCTAAATCAAGGCTGTCCAGCTTGTTGCCTGAGGATTGCATGTAGCCTTCAACACACTTGCCTGCTGCAGCCCCTTGTTCTGGCTGCAGCAGCAGCCAAAGTCTTTCAGGGCCCTCCCCCAGCTTTCACTGCTTGACCCAGCCTCAAGGGGTAGCGGTGGAGGATTTACCATGAAACAAAATGTGTGGTGCCATGGGGCTTCCAACGACAGGAGGGCCCATGGCCAACAGTGCCACCACCACCAGAGAGCCTCCTGTGTTTGGTTTGTGGCCCTCCCTCCCGTCCAGCGGACTGTGGGCATCTTCAGCCATTCCAGACAGAAATTCCAGCCATGTCCTCTACCCTATGGCCGTTGTGCTATGCTAATTCCCCTGCAAGTGAGCTGTGGTGTGGGAGGTGGGGCCCCACACCCTGCTTGGCTCACAGGGCCACACTAACCATAAATCCACCATGGAGGGGTAGGACAGTACATCCTGTGGTGCCAGGTGAGGCAGCTTGGAGCTCCCATGCAGCACAGTGCCATAAAGAAGCCCAGGAAATGGAGATGAGGTGGATAGTGCATCATGTGGGGGCAGTGGATGGTGGTACCTGACCTTGTATGTGTGGTACTTTGGGGTAGAGGAATCCCCACCCCCCGCCAGCTTATAGTGAAGCAGGGTGGGGGTTGCCTACCCATGCACATTCATGATCAGCAGTCTGTGGGGGCTGAGACCCCTGCTAGTACAACCCCCAGAGTGTGTAGCACCTGCTGGTACAAATTGTAGGGCACGCAGCCCCCAGCTGCTTAGAAGTTGAACAGTCCTGATCTAAAACAACCAACATTTGGTATTGACTTGAATGTCACAAAGGTAAGGCATTAAAGAAGGAATAAATGCCAGTCAATGATTATTAGGGCTGTGTGAAGCTTCGGTAGTTGATTTGATTTGAAGGCGATTCGGCCCAATTTGGTGGCCGAATCTAAGAATCCAAACCAAATCAGGAGACCCATTAAAACATGCAAAACAATTCAGAAGCCTCCAAATAGATTCAGAGAGATTCAGAGCGATTTGGAGATTCAGCCATAGACTATACAGGAAGCAGTCCTGGACACAGCTGCCTCCAGTTGGCAAGTCTGTTGTGGTGGGCAGAGGGGGAAGGGAAAGCATGTGGGGTGAGACAGATCAATGCCCCCACAGCAAGGGAGGGATTGGGGCTGGAGTTGGGAAAGCTTCCCAGCTTGCGTGGGAGGACACAGGACTTGGGGTGGGAGGCTTCAGTCACTTTGCGCTGCTGTGCACCATCGGTCTGGGAGCTGCTCTTCTGGTGGTTCCTCTGGTGGCTCTCACCACCAGTCTGGGAGGGCATGGGAGCAGGTGTGTGCCCCTGGATCTACATGGGGTGGGTTGGGCCAGGCTGTGCTCCAGGAGGCTAGCCTCATCCACCCACCACTGGGCTGTGTTCTATGGGGTGCGTGGAGCCAGGGCTGTGCTCCAGGCAGCCAGCTCCAGCTGCAGCCTGGAGTGCAGCTCTGGCTCTGCCCACCCTGCAGAGCGCAGGGGAGAAGGGGCTATGGCAGGGCTGCAGCCATGCTAAAATTCTCCATAGCCCCTGCCACCAGCCCCACCCTGATCCAGGTGCATGCGTCCACCCGCATGCCCTGCTGCTGCTCACCCAGCTGGAGTGGAGCACAGTGAAGCTGTGATTTGTGCGGGAGGCGCTAGGATGCTAGAGTGGCTTCTGCCACTGCATGTTGCTTGTCTGAGGCAGTGCAGCAGCACCATCCTGAGTCTCCCTGCCCCAGCTGGGTGAGCAGCGGAAGGGCATAGCCTCCACACCCAATCCCTTCTGCTGTCTGTCCAGAGCACAGCCTGGCCCAGCCCGTCCCATACAGATCTGGGAGCACAAACCCGCTCCCATGACCTCCCGGACTGGGGGCAGGAGCTGTCAGAGGAGCCACCAGAACAGCAGCTCCTGGACCAGCAGTGCATGGTGCTGCACAGTGGTGGGAGCCCCACTTCCCATGTCCCATGCCTCCCCACCCCAGCTGCATAGCTTGTCCCAGCCCCATCCTTATCCCCATCCCCAAGCCCTTCCTCACTGTGGGGGCATTGATCTGCCCCCCCATGTCCTTTCCCTCCCACCTCCACCCACCACAACAGGCTTAACAGCTGGAGGCAACTATGTCCAGCATCAAGGCCTGCTGCCTGTATAGTCTATAGCCAAATCTCCGAGTCGGTGCCGAATCTCCGTATCTGAATTGGCTGAATCTAATCAGGACAGTGATTTGAATCACCAATTCAAATCACTGTACCTCTGAATCAGCTGAATCCAAATCCAAAGCAAATACTTGCTGTTTTGCACAGGCCTAATGATTATCCCTGACATTCCCTCAGAAGTTGGGAGTGAATCATGGGGTAGAAGACAAGTTTTTGTGCATGTGCAACCCTCTTGGGGAGTCAACCTTACAGGTCACCCTCTGTGTTAGATCTACAAAGGATATGAATCATGACATCCCCCCAAAGCCTGGCTATACAGTGCCTTAGCTTTTAGTTCACACTGAAGCAGTTCATATGTTTAGAATTTAGGATCTCTAATTCAGTACCTACTGTGTCAGTCAGGAGGAAATCTGGGAAGGTGCTGCCAAGGAAACAAGCATAGCTTGTTTGCTTCAACCTACCTTCATCCAAACAGGGACGATCAAACTATCTGGGGTGGGAGCACAGTACAAGTCACAGCACATTCCTTTGATTGTTGAGCAGGAGACTGCCTGGAAAAAAATTGCCTGACAGATTGCCAATACCCACTGCTTCTGGTCAGACCCAAACTACCATAAGCACATTGAATTCATTCACTGCTTACCAACCACAGTGTTTTCACCATATTTCACATAGGAAAAAATCATATTGTCCTTCCTTTAGTTGCATCTTTATCTGGAAATTCATTGCAAAAGCCACCTATTATTTTATTGTATCAAAATGTCATTTGCCTTAAAATTTCCCAAGCTAGTTTGCCCCAAATTTTACAAATGGCAATTAAGTTGATATGTTAATACCATTCAGTGGACCACTTGATCACACACTTAGCTCTACATACACATTCAACATTAATCAAATATTGAAGTCCCACTCACTTGAGCTGCCCAGAAAATGAAAATGGAAATGAAAAATTAATGTTTATTCTGGGTTTTGCTAAAATTGCATAGCAATACAATACTTTCCCTCTACTCTCCTCCAACTCTGCCCATTGTTTGACTTCTATAAAAACCAGCTAAAGTTCAGCCCACATGTAAGTGTCTTGTTGCATTGGAGCCCGTGTTCATGCTAAAATGAAAAGGTTATGTGATGACTGAAGGTAGCCAAGCATTTTAGTGCCTTGCAAAAGGTTAATTTTGGGCATGTGCATTTTCACCTGATTTGGCCTACCTGGTATACGTCTAATTATGAGATCAGGCAGTAGTGCCCTCAGACATATTAGTGCTGGTCTGTGCTTTCATGTCCTGAACCAGAAACTTCACAGCTGCATTTACATGGTATAGCAGGTGCATTATTTTGTCCAGTCTCTGTGCAGTTTCTCAAGAACATTAATTAGGGACATATAACACATTTAATTTACTAAGAGTGGTTAAAACACAAGCAAACACAGTTCAACCATATGTTAAGTACCCTAAGTAGTGTCGTGGCAAGGAATTTTGGTGCCCAGGGCAAAACACACAGCAGCAACCCACCCTCACCCCACACACAGATCCAGGGGACACATGCCTCATACCCCCCATGCCTGCCCGGAGTGCTTGCAGTGGCAGAAGCCACCCTTCCTGTATCCCTGCACCACCACCCCTCCCCGCAAACAAGCCACTCATAGCTCTGTCCCATGCCCCACCCTGGCTGGGCAGCACCTTTTGGTGCCCCTTCGCTTCAGCACCCAGGGTGGTCACCTGTTTGCCCCTCCCCCACTTGTACGGCACTGGCCCTAAGAGTTGTTCTGTTTCAGGCACGGATTATCTTCTAACACTAACTTTAATAGGTTGCAATATTTCAATGATTTACAGTGTAGATATGCCACAATTCATATAGAATAATGCATTTGGGAAAAGGAAAACAAAACAAAAAAAAAAAAGAGCTTTTTGCTTGTTTCATTTTTTATAAATTAAATAAATAAATAAAACCCCACAATTATTACCATTACCCTTCTGAGAAAAACCTAATGGGACAGTGATTTGGAGGAAAGTCACTCATATAGAAAATCACAGGGTGTAACCCAAAATGGGCAGGTCCAGGTAAGTGTGGATGTGTGGTATGTGGTACTGTAGACCCACTTACCGCACAGCACAGCACATATGATGCACATGTAGGTGTTTGCCGTAGTGCTAATTTGCAGTGCAGGGATTTTTTTTTTTTTTTTCTTTTGCCACCAGGAGATCCCGGTGTCAAAAAACCCTGTGCCTTAAAAAAAGCGGGGTGATACATGTGGCAGCAGCGTGCCCTACTGGAAACCAGAGCCTGGCTGGCCAGAGCCACACTCCAGCTGTTGGCCAGACTCCATGATGCCAGATTGCCTTGGCTACAGCCCCTGGAGGCCCTTAGGACCCCAGGTAAAGCTGCAGTGGCCAACCAATGAGTTGGACCCAGCCTCCTCTACCCCCTCCCAGGGCAACGTGCCATGCACCAGAGCACATGTACATGGGCATTTCCTGGGAACAAGCTGCAGTGGCATGTATTGTGGTCCTGCTGTTTGTCCCTAGGGAAATGCATGTTTCCGCTTGTGGGGACATGTCCAGTGTGTTTTTATTAGTGTGCTATATCTCTTTTTGGTTTTGATAGGGTTGTGTGATTCTCCTAAAATGAACACCTCCCTCCCCAGTTATTATAGGACCCGCAGTGTATAACATTGGTTTTGAAACAGACTCCCTTCCTAGTATTCATACAAAAGAAGAAACTCGTTTTTCCAAGGACTTTTTCAATCCTAATTAGAATAAAGAGGCATTACATTTCTAATTATTATTATTATTTTAATATAGGGATATATGTGTATTTTGGAGACAGGAAGATGTTACTCAGCAAATCTAACTGTGATCTATTCAGTCCTTCATTCCTATTTTTATATAATGCCATTCAGAATCTCAGCATTCAGTAGGAAACTGTTGTTTTACCATTCACAAAGAATAACGGTAAATGGCAGTTGTTTTTTAAAGAGACCTCCAAGAAATTTTAACTTTGTAATCTCTTTGTAGAAAACAACCACAAAAATAAATAAATAAATAAATAAAAATGAAAAGACTGTCAATTTTCTAACAGAGAACAATTTCCATCTATTACACCTCTCACAATGGTGAGTCATACAATCACAATTCAGATCCAACCTACACAGCTTATTAAAAATTGATTTCAGTCTAGCTAAGACTGTTAAAGGTGCATATAAATCATGTTTCCTATATTCTTTGAATTGATAAAAAACATTTCGTTAGTTATTCATTTTCTAAACTTGTAATGCTAACACTGCTAGGATTGAAACAGAGGCTTACAGAATCCAAAATCCACATTCTGGCTGGCAGAGTATTTAAATAATGATGTACTATATTCATGCAAATGCTACTCAGAGACATTAAATCTCTTGGCCCAGACTTGCTTGTGGCCTGCATACCAATCATGGTCCAGAGCACAAAATTGGGGGTGTGGTATAGATGCAGACATGATAAATTCCTGAAGAAGTCTGTTTAGACCAGACAACCCCTTTTTCAAATAAAACAATGTGTGTTTCATATTACTGGGAGCATGTAGGTGAAAACAATTGCTCTTTTTTATTATTATTATTAATCTAAATGTATAGCCACAGCTGAATTGTCCCTGTGTGACCTTCCTGAGAACCCAAGTAATTTATTCTCTTTGAGAATGAGGAGTTATTACATAGGTAAAATGAGGCACAGAGTATGTAGGAGACTTGGCAAAAGATTCACAGCCAGTCAGTGCCAGAACCAGCAATGGGCAATTTGCTCCTTGTGTCCTAGTCTAACTACTAGAGAACGCAGACCCTTGAAGAAAGGATGCCAGAGGATGGACAAAATGACACAAAGGTCAAGCTTCACTGATTCTTAAGAAAGACTCTGATGCCAGCCCTTTCTCACAGCAGTCACCAGCAATAACACATCTGAAGGAAAGGGCTTCCAGCTGAAGGGAATAGAAAAAGGTTCAACAAATATAAAGAACGCATCTCATGACTGAGGGCTCCCATGTTAAAGACCGAAAGGACTTAGTGAATGGGCAAAACAACCCTGAGTCAAGAACAGTAGGAGAAGGCTTGCACTGGACTTCATGGTTCCTTTCCTTTATATATTTGTTAATAAAGCTTAAAGCCCAGGAAAGATCTGAACTATAATCTACTTCAGGGTTTGTTTGTTTTTTTACCAGGAGGAAAAAAGCCACTGACACAGAATGTCTCATAAAAAAAGAAAAAAAAAAAAGTGTGCTCATGTTAGAAAATGTAGGTTTGGTGAAATCAATGTGCTTCAGGATTGTGCTGAAACCCAAATATATAGGTCTGTATAGGCAAACATATTAAAATTCATCTCAAGTTGAAGGGAGCTTGGAACTTGGTATACCGCAAACAATTTTAATTACTGTGGGTAAGATATGGTATCACATTCCTTTCACATTATAAAAGCCACCATAACATTCAAAGCCATTAGGTTACTAAAAAATTACTTTGTGTCCTATTGTCAGTGGCATGGATTATACGAATATCTCCTACTAATGTCATTTCATGCACCTTTATGGCAGCACCTATGTGAAAATTGACCTATAATTAGTGTGAAATACTATTGCTATATCTGTGTTAGAAACGGAGCATGAAATTACCCAAACATGCACACAAGACGCATTTTGTTTTTCAGGGATTTGCTTGAGGGCTATTTTTTTTTTCTTTTTGCCAGGTTGTTTTCAATACAAATCTGTCTTGAGTTGTTTGTTAAAGATTTGGACCCAGATCCTGTTCTGTGTACTAGGGCTAGGAACAGAAGTTACAGATAAACCAGTATAAGGGATGAGAAACCAGTTCAAATATGTAACACAACAGAAGTTCAGTGCACATAAACCACTTTCAAAATTGCCATAACAGGTTTAAAATAAACTTGGATGTATGTAGCATCAGACTCAACTAATTTAGGTTAAATCGGTTTATTGAACTTCTGTCCAAGATTCCAAAATCAAATTAACTCACAGTCCCCAAAATTCCAGGATGTCTGCACCTCCCCTACACCCCGCACCTACCTTGCAGGGTGTGGGGGATAGCCTTGGCCTAAGCAGGCTGGGGTGCTCTAACACCTCCTGGCTTGTGGCCTGGGCTACTGTAGGCATGTGGCTGCATTTCCCAAATCAAAGTGAATGTCTGTCTGTTCATTCACTTATCAGTTCAATCTACACAGTTTTGATTAACCTGCAAAGTTTGAATTGCTGCTGCCCTGGGCTTTTTGACTGGCTGTACTTAGCCTACATGTCTAAGGACTTAGCTTTTGTTCACCCCAAAAGCACATGTCTAGCTCAGGGGATGATCCTATTCATCCCAGGAAAGCAAATATTTCTCCATTTTGTCAGTGGATAGTCTTAAGTGGCTGCCCATTTTCTTTTCAGGACATAGCTCAATTGGGATGGCTAAGAAGAAAGATACCCTATGGAGATCCAGATTCTCAGAGGGTACATCTGCATGTGCAAATTCTATGGGCTGGGTTTAGTCTAGAGTAAATAATTCTAGACTAAACCCACTCTGGACAGGCATCTACAAGTGTAGGGATTTGGGAGCAGATTTACTGTACCTGGCAGAAATCTGCTCTCCCCCCTGCCCCCTTCCCCCCGACCCTGCACTGGCCTATGAAGGTGCCAGAGGGAGCTCTATACTTCCCCTGGATGCTAACTCAGGGGCTGGCAGGGAGCATGGGGCTAGGAGACTTTTGTCTCCCAGCAGGGGCTGGGAGATTGCTCCCTGCTCCTGGGAACTGCCTGCTGCTGCAGTGGGCTTCACCACCAAAGCACAGGAAAGGACAATGTCCTCCTGCCCCAGCAGCAGGAAGGTCCTGGCCCCAGGTCCCCAGTCAGGGGCAGGGGCGGGGGCTTGGAAAGAGCTGCAGGGGAGGGGTAGGTTCCAGCCCTTGCCCTGAACTGCCAGTGGGGAAGATAGCAATGAGCACCTGACTGGGTAAAGATTTCCTGCCCAGGTGGGGGCTTGCTGCTAGCTGCTCCACCAGCAGATCAGGGCAGGGGGCTGGGACTTGCCCCTCTCCTGCAGCTCTTTCCAAACCCTGTGTCCCAATTGCCCTATTGGAGCATGGGGATGGGACCTGCCCCTGACAGGGACAGTTCCTGGATAACCTTGGGCTGCATGGGGAAATCTGCACATGCAGCCCAGACCTGGCTGGGGACTTCCTGAATTGGGACAGTTCCCAGCCACCTCCAGGCTGCATGTCCCAGTCAGAGGCAGCTAGATCCAGGCTATCCAGGGAACTCTCCCCATGATGGTTTCTCCCAGACCCAGCTTCACGTTCTTGATCACAGAGTGGGGCCTGGGAGTTTGTTCTCAGCCCCTGCTCCACAATCGTGGAGTGGGAGCTAAGAGCTCCCTGGTGCTGGGGCAAGGGGACATTGTCTCCACCTGGACTCCAGTGGGTGAGCCCACCCAGGGGCAGAAAACAATCGCCCCTGCTGCCCTGTTCCCTGCTGCCCCCTGCTGCCCGGCTGACAGGGAGCAAATTTGCTCCAAGTTGGCCATCTACACATGCCATACTGCACAGTAGTTATTTGGCAGTTAATTTGCTAGATGCATTTTCAGGTAGCAAATTAACTCCTGAGTAAAGGAAATTACTGCACAGGAAGTGTCAGCACGTGTAGATGGTGACGCTTACTGCACAGCAATTTGCTCTTCTGCGCATTAAAGCATCTCCTGTAGACACACGCAGAGGGAACATATCTGCCTAAACTAGAACATCAAAATGACAGAAAGCAGCACTAACTTCAGTGTAAAGTAAAGAGCAAAGGACCCAGTAGTGGTGGAGGCTACCTTTTGATCAACGGTCTAATGGTTAAGACAGTTGCTGAGGCCATAGGAGAACTGGATTCTA
The DNA here is from genome assembly GCF_000455745.1 of Alligator sinensis. NCBI lineage: Eukaryota > Metazoa > Chordata > Crocodylia > Alligatoridae > Alligator > Alligator sinensis. Next base: position 890,508 of record NW_005841890.1, read on the forward strand.
TGCTCACTTGAACATCAGAGGGTTTAAACCCATTTTAGTGCTTCTTAAGACATTTACATAACCACTAAGCTATGGGTTAAGCAGTGCTGAATGCATCCACCATCACTCTTGTTGAAATTGGGAACCCAAGATTAAAAGATTTTTGGGGCAGGACAGCAAGCAAGAAGTCTGGCTTTGTGATCCAGTGAGGTGGGTATTGCCCTGGCACAATGATTACATAGCCATGGGATAACATTCATAAGGAATATCAGGAACAGGGAGCAGGTTTTTAATGCAGTGTTCCACCTGCCTTCATCTCCCTGCAACTGGGGCTGGAATGCATACTCCCACAATCTACTTCTTAGGAAGCCTCCTGGTGGCAGACCTTGTTACAGTATACCTTCCTGCAGAAAAGGCCTCTTAGAAGACATTACCCAGAAAGGAATGTGGCCCTGCTTCTGGAGAAAAGGAAATAAGGCCTAAGAGAATATAGTAACAAAGTTCAAGGTGTCTGACTTGACTATCAGGAAAATAAAGCCAACACATACAATACTCATCTTTCTCTAACTCTCTTGCTCTAGCTCATATTGTCTTACAGGACATCAGCCTACTGTCTTGAGGGGCAAGTTTATTCTGAAATTTCACTCCTCCCATGACATAGCTTGCAACTAAGCTCCTTTAAAAAAAGGCAGGTGAGCATACTAGTAGCTTGTGATTATTTTTATTTTTTTTCAGATCCCCACTCTAGGTGCACCACCTTGCATCTCCTACATGAATTAATACAAATCCATTGAGCTATATCTTCCCCTTTATTACCCCAGGATAATGTAGAATAACATCATTTCTAATGGAATTATTCCAGTTTTACATAAGATTTACATCATTGATGCATTTACATTAAATATTTACTGCATAAAATGGATAAACAGCACGACAAGCAGATGGAATTGAATTGCAAGTGTCTAGGACTTGCAAGTAGAATGAGATGTCTAGCTGTTTATACTGGATCACTTCTAACTGACCATATGGAATCATTTCTGAACATGGGCACTAAATCAAGTCTAGTGATACAGACCATGCCAAATGGAGACATGTACAAAATCTAGACAGTTTAGCACAATTTTGTCTGGTGCTATCAATGGATACATTTTGGACACCCATTAGTATGTGAAAATTTAGAATATAGTGCAGATTAAATTTAGAATCTGGTGCAGATTATGAAATTTAAACTGCAGTACAGAACAATTTTGCATGTGCTTCAATTCTAGGGCCAGAAACTGTAGCAAAACCCCCAGTTTTTCGGGGTTTTTTTTCTTTTAAAATGCATTCCCTCCCCTTCCCCAACCATTTCTGACTTTGTCTCTCCCTCTCTATTCCCTATAGATAAGTATAAGTAAGCTAAGATGTAGGATAAACTTTAAAATTTTATTTTAGGAAGTAAGTTTTATTTTTCTCTCCCCTCTTTGCAGATAAGTGCCTTGCTATTTTGATATAGATATCTGCTGTTTTGTAAGTGATAATTATTATGTTTGTATTGATTTTTTACTGCTTTTATATTATGTGATTATTGTTTTAGGCCTGTATATGTAAATTAGCATAACTCATGTCAAGTTTCCATCTTTTAATGTCAAGCCTTCATCTTATCCCCATGCCTGGTTGTATAACCTATGTCTCATACTACCTCTCCCATGTAACTTGGTTCCTGAATGAATGGGGATGAATGAGGGTGCTTGAGAGACAATGGCAGTAGGTCTAAAAATAGCTCCTTCTGAATGACCGAACCATCGACACCAATCCCTGGACCAAGGACCCAAACCCTTGGAACCACCCTCAGCATTTAAAAAACAAAAGATGAGGCAACCCACCATCGTGCCAGGCTGCACATGCTCAGTAAGAACACCTGGAACAGGATTGACATTGCCTGGACAGGCCCTCCCATAGGAGATCAGAGGTAGTCTGCCCCATAGAAAGGGATAGTGAAGACTGACTCCTTGGGACACCCTCTCCATCTGGACCAGCACCATGCCACACCACCTACCCACCCAGAGGCCCTGCTGGCCATCCCCCTCTGGACAACACCTACTGGACAAAGACCCTTTCCCAGCCTGTATAGGTAGATGTCACACACCACCACCTCTTCAACCAAGGCTCTTCCCTACCTGGACTCCAGCCCTTCCACTGAGTCTCTTTTTCCTGTTGCCATTGTGAGTGTTTGGATGTGTATGTGCCTGAGTTGGTAGTGTGTGTGTGTGTATACACATAATTGATGTGTGTGTTTATATATGTGTAATTGTGTCACGCCCTCCTGTCTAACAGTGCAATATTGAGATCCTGAGTGTTGGCCTGACCCCACAGGGCAACAAAACATGGCACACCTAAAGGATATATAGAATATGCTGAACACCCATGGTCTGAGAATTAGGTAGATGTTTCAAAGAAGGGACCCACATGTGTTAATTTCCTTTGAAATTATTGCCTTAGTACTTCATGTACAGGTTGGCTGGGTCCACATGAGCAGGGGTGTGCCCACAAATAGTAGTGGCACAAATTTGTGCTCCTACTTTGTGCCGCAGCGCACACCCCTGTCCATGTGCTTTGCAGTGGGACACATTGGCCTGCTGATGCACATGCTGCAGAGGGTAGTTGGCTGGGGCCCAGGATTCCTTAGCAGGAGCTAGACACCCTCTGCACTGAGGCACCCTGTGCCCCGGCCAGCTGGGGAGCAGCACATGGAGATGGGGGAATAGGCATCTTGCATACACCGTGCCTGCTTCCCCATCTCCACAAGCAGTGGTGCTCCTATGTTAAGGCATCCTGTGCCCCAGAAAGCTTTTTCCTGCCTGGCTGGGGTGCAGTGTGCCTCAGGATAGACAGCCTTGGGCTGCCTGATCCCTTGTTTTGAGGCACACTGTGCCCCAGCCAGCAAGGCAGCCCTGCCCTGCCTGGTCCCCTGTCTCTGCATGTCTTGGCACTTGCCACTTGGGAATGAGTTATGCCACTTTTTTCAGGGATTTGTTTTTCTTTTTTGCTACCAACAAATCCCAGTAGCAAATTTTGCCCCAGAGCTGCAAATTTGCAGTGCTGCACACTGACTAATATGTAACTTGTGCAGTTTGTGGGACTGCAAAGAGGTTTGCAGTGCCACAAACCACAGGTGCCTGCAGGTCAGCCAGGATCCATCCATTGATTTTAATTCTATACCAAACTTTCAAGAGGGTCTTCCAAGCTCTTTTGAGATGTATTCTGTTTCTTTTTATTATAAATGAATCTAATAATAATAAAAATATTTGGAATTTAGTATTGTGAAAATAGATTGACAGTCATAGACCTTAATGGCTTCTCTTTGGGTTTGCTGCTGTGCCACAACTCCACAGAAAAAGCTTCCTACTGACTCCAGTCATAAATACAGCACTAGGCTGAACAGATTTGGCAGGTGCAAGCATCCCATGATGCCAAGTTAATGCACATTAATGCTGAGTGACTGCATAAAGAACCACCCAGAGGTGGATTTGTGAATAATTGAGAAAATAATGGGCTACAGTGCTTGAACCAAATATCATTTGCATACAGCTCAGTTTTAAACCTTTCCCCATTTTAAATGCTTGAAAGAAGTGTAGAGGCAATGATCTATGGGTGACTACCATTTCAAGGCTTTTTTCTGGGTTCTGCGAAAGTTTCTAGATAGCTCAGTAGGGTTACAAGTATTCCTTAGCTACAGAACTGTTCTCTTGTTAAAGAAAAAGCCTAATTATCTTCCTATTTCCAGTCTGTCTTTTTAGTGTGGTGTCTGAAAGGCTTGTATCAGAACATTGCCTGTAATCATACGCGATCAATTTTGGTCTATCTTTAGGTCTGCATGTAGAAAAGAGATTGTATTACTGAAAGTGTGTGACAGGATGTTATATGGTTCAATATTGGGAACAATGCATATTGGTCTTCAAAGAATCAACAGAGAAAATGAAAGACCTCTATATTCATGTCAGAAAGAAAGTAAATACTTAAAGGATCGTGGAATCATTCAGAGTAGGAGGAAATAGTCTGAGTCAATGTAAAAAGGAGAACAATCCAATATTAATGTTTTGTTGAATACAAGTTAGGGAATTATTAATGAAAGAAACAAAAACTCAGAGCTGGTTTCAAAATGACTTTTTATGGCACTTCCTCCCCCCATTTTAATTCATTTTTCTTTTCCTGTTTTGCATTTGGGTGCAATTCCAAAGATTGCAACCTTGATGTAGAGAGGCTTGTGTGCTACCAATAATCTTGAGAGTGATGTTTGGAGTATTGTACTCCTGGTGGTTTTGTACTCACCCATAGCAGGAAGATTAAGAGCAAAGTTTCCAGACTATAGTGATCACAAAAAATAAAATTTTAAGTTTTCGATTGCGGAGCGAGCAGCTGAAGAAAGAATATTTCACAATGGCTGCAAAGATGGTTGAAGGGTGCAGTGAAATAGAAACCTTCTGTTGTCTAGATGTTCCTGCATAAGACTAAGGTTTCCTTCCCACAAAGTATTTCATAGAATTCATAGACATTAGGGCTGGAAGGGACCTCAGAAGATCATCGAGTGTTGTGTGGTTGCTGATGCACAATGGCATCCCCATGCAAGTCCTACAGTGAGGGGCAAGTAGCAATGGGGGCAGATACTTAGTGACTACTGGAAGCTCCTAGTCATGGACCTACGCAGAAGTGATAATTACATGATGGTCAGTTTGTACTTGGAACAGAGACAGGTGTGTAATTTGGCAGGTGCAGTTGTGACCGATCAGGCCTGTTCAGAATCCATTCTGCTCGCCCCTTATGGGGAAGGTGAAGGTGAGCCTAAACATAGAAAAGTTGTCTTAAACACACACACACACACACATAGTGGATCTCCCTTGATACAATGATTATGTCTGCTGGGGAGGGGCGGGAATTAGTGGTGAGTTTGAAGGTGGCTGAAGAGTCCAACCCATGCTCTGCAAGTTTTTCCACAGGTATGACAAGTAGGTCCAAATCAGGTAATGAAATTTGTAACCTGGAATGTCCACATGCTGATGGACAACTCTAACAGTGACCAACCAAACTGAAGGACAGGACTTGTGGCCTGAGGACTTGAATTCTTTGCCACACATGCACTTGAACATGTGGATCTCAGATTGGCCTCCTCAGCATAGGTGGTGGAAGGGGGGGAATAACACGGCTTACCCCCCCTCCCAAAATGGGGCAGCGGTAGGGCCACATAGCAGCAGGGGTGGAGAGGGAGTGAGAGTGGGGCTGGGGCATGGAACAGAGCTGCAAGTTTCTCATCTGGGTGGTGCCTGGCACAGGGAAGAAGTGGTGGCTCCCGCCACTGCATGCACCCCAGAAGGGCATGGGGGGGTATGTGCCCCTGGATCTGCATATGGGGAGGTGGGCTGCAGCCGTGGGCTGGGGTCAGGGCTAAGCTGGACTCTTTCCAGTAGAAGGCAGGGGGAACTGGGCTGTGCTAAGCTCAGCCAGGTGGCGGTGGTGCTAGAAGGAGGGCTACGAGGGGTGGGGGGGATGCAGCCAACACAAAAATTGCTGTTGCCCTCCCTCCCCAGTGCCACCACCACCTGCCCTGAGCACAGCGCAGCCCAACCTCCCCACCAGGATGAGCCTGGCTCACCCCTGGCCCCAGCCTACAACTGCAGCCTGCCTCCCCCCTTGCAGATCCAGGGGCACGTGCCCCCCATGCCCTCCCAGGTGTGCACAGTGGCAGGAGTTGCCACCCCCTCCCTGCCCTGGGCCCCCCCAGACAAGACACTTTCAGCTCCATCCTGCACCCAATTTGGTGGGGAGGGGGTTGAGTGTGCGCGCATGCGTGCACGCACTCTGCCCCCCCCAAATATATTTTTCTCCCTACATCTATGCTACTCAGTCATCTGTGGATTCACTGATGACTTCCTTGTTTACCACAAGACTCATCCTTGCATTGAGGGACTGCTGCCACTGCCAATTGGGATGAAATAAAGGTTTTCCATATTTATCAGAAGAAAGAAAGAAAAAAAGGTAGAAGGTAAAAGATAACTTGTGAGGTAGCATATTCATTCAGGGTGTAATAAACTTAGATTCAGGTAAATCTATCACCCTCTCAAAACCCAGATGAGTGCCTTAATCACTAGACTACTAACCTTTCTGGGCTGGAGAGAAGGCATGTTGTTTATTAATTTGATTAGGATCATATTTAATTAAATAAAATCTCAAATGCTTATGAAAATCATACCCACTTTACCAAGAGATTCTAAAATCAGGAAGCTGCTTTGGGTGAGCTGGAGGTTTTAGACATAGTTCTGCATAAAATCTGGTGAATCAAGTTCTCCATGGTAGGAACCATCCTGGAAGGGTGCCACTCTGATTGAGAATTTTTCCTTTCTCCATTGGACTAGCATCTTGTGGCTAATTTATACCAGCAGGAAATGTCTGTATTCACTTGAATACCACGCACACCTTTCCTCCAAAAAGCAACCATCCAAAATTGGGGTGTGTACCTTAAGTGGGAAGCTGATTTTCTGTACCGGGATTGAAGCATATAATGACTGCTGTGTAATGGTTCCTTGAAATAGCTGCCATAGGCTTCACTCATCTCCTAGTCCAGATTGCACCCGTCAGTGTTACAGTGGGCGCATCTACGCATGCGCATGTAGTGAGCAGTAACTGAAATTACCGGATAGTATGAGCATGTGTTTACACGTGCAGGCCTGTATTGTGCAGTAAATTTAGCGACTTATGCCAACTTGAGCATTAATTTGATATCTGCATCTTGCAGGCATCAAATTTACACCTGCTTAGTTACTGCACAGTAACGTATGCATAGATGCCTTACTACACAGTAACACTGTGTGTGTGCACTGACTTGGGACTAACTTTAGTCCCAAGTCAGACCAAAAACAGAGTTAATGTGCTTTAATGCCTGCACATGTAGACACCAGCCTGTTCCCACTTGCAGTGCAGCAACTTACTTTGCAGTAAAGTTAAGCCGGCATAAATGCATGTGTAGATACACCCAGTTAGTATTAACCCTGTTATAACCACTGAGCACTAAAACTGTATTTTTGAAGCTGCAGCCAGAGCCTGAGTGATGCTGAGGAGTGAACTTGGCTCCTGATGTCTACAGCCATGTTGAAATTTTGGCTACCATGCATGGGTTTGAATTTTTTTTAAGTCTGGCATGTGTCCCCTTTTGGGGAGCTGTGCTGTGTACACAAAACAAGAGACATGATTTTGTGGTTTACCACAAGCCTAGGCTATACCACAATCCCAGAAGACACAAGTTGTTATCTTCTAAATTCTGTCAGGTCTTCATCTTCTCTCTGTCTCCGAGCCAATCATTTATGTCCTGATTTTCAAAAGTGCTGAGCACCTGATTTACCACTGATTTCAATAGGGATTAGTGGGTGACAGGGACATTTCATTAATCCCTACCTCAGTTGCTACATGTTTCATTAGTAGATAAAATTGCCTAGCCTGAATTGAAAGCAAGTCATCAGATCCATGGAGTGATAGCAGTTTATAATAGCTGAGAATTGACCCATGCGGGGACCTCACAGGACAATGGTGAAGATTGATGAGTTATTGCTTACATATATTTTGAAAGTTGATGCTAAGTAAATAAGGAAGCAAGTAAGCTTAGGCAATTCATTTTAGTTGGTAGACAAACTAGCTATTCACTTGCCCTGTCTGTGAAATCATCTACACTTGTTCTATACTCTAGCCTTTCAATCATATTTTTTCAGATATGTTAAAATGCCAGGAGTTAGGAATATGATAGTGTCAGCAGAATATCATCAATATAAATGTGTAAGTGTTCCTGCAGCTTAATAGAAATCTCCTTTATTACCTAATTGCCTGTGACAGAAAGTAAAAGTGAAAAAGTAATTGGGCTTGCTGAGCCCCTTGCTCAAGACACTTGTGTATTATGAGTCCAAAGTATGACCGTCACTTTTTCTCTATCCATCATCACCCCAGTACTTTATTAAAAACCCTTTTTAGGAATTTTAATTGTTCTTTAGAACACAAACAGGAATCAAGATATCTTGGTGTTATGAACAAAACACAAAGGAAAGAGCTGATATTGAAAACTGGTCTAAACTGTATAGTTAAGAGGAATGGGATGAAATATTGAGTCCATTGAACTCAATGGCAAAATTCCCACAGACATCCAGGAGGCCAGGATTTTCAGGATTTAGGCATACACATCACACTGAAAGTCTGGGTAGGGATTTGGATAATCTAAATTTGCGCTTAAGCTATCCAAGAGGAATGTAGAGGACTAAGTCCTCCATGCAAATGTAGCATTAAGTTAGCGAGCAAATTTCATCTTGCTGTTTGCAACAGCTTTCCCCAAAGAATTAGCATGACAGCACCGGCATCAGTACAATGCCTGGGTGCTAATACATAGGGCTTAAATGAGATGGTGTGCCACCATCATCTAGTGCAGAACTGGGGAATGTGTGGCATGCATGCCAGAAGTGGTACACACAGCTGCTGTGTGGATCAGGGAGGGGACAGGAGGTGACAGATAGGACAAGAAGCACGCTGGGTAGGGAACATAGGCAGGAAACAGAAAGAAGAGTAGCAGACTGGATAGGGGAAGGGGATCAGAGTGGCACTCAAGGAGCGTGTGGGGCTAATTTGTGGCATTTCTACCAGAAAATGCCTCCCCTCCCCCCGCACTGATCTAGTGACTCTTACCATTACATTTTCAGAATGTTTGTGGCCTTACTCTTTTACCTCTGCATCCACAAATAATCATAATACTAACTTAATATAGAAAGTATATTATTATAATTTTATAATAATATAAAAAGAACCACCAACACACTTACAAGCTGGGGGATGACCTTCTCAGCAGCACAGCGGTGGAAAGGGATCTTGGAGTCAGCTATGACTCCAAGATGAACATGAGTCATCAACGTGACGAAATGATGAACAAGGCTAACCACGCTTTATCATGCACTAGCAGATGTGTGGCAATAAAGGTACAGGGAGGTGATGCTTCCCTTTTATGTGGCACTGGTCAGGCTGCAGTTGGAGTACTGCATCCAGTTTTGGGCATTGCACTTCAAGAAGCATGTGGAGAGTCTTGAGAGGGTTCAGAGGAGGGCCACTTGTGTGGTCAGAGGCCTCCAGGCAAAGTCCTACGAGGAGAGACTGAGGGACCTGGATCTCTTCAGCCTCTGCAAGAGAAGGCTGAGAGGTGATCTTGTGGGTACCTATAAATTCATCAGGGAATTGGAGATGCTCTATTACTAGGGCATCCCCTGGAGTAACTAGGAACAATGGCTACAAAGTGACAGAGAGCAGGTTTAGGTTGGACACTAGAAAGAACTTCTTTATGGTAAAGGTTGCCAGAATCTGAAATGGGTTTCCAAGGGAGGTGGTGCTCTCCTCTACCCTGCGGGTCTTCAAGAAGAGACCGGACAAGCACCTTGCTGGGGTCCTCTGACCCCAGCGCTCTTTCCTGCCCAAGGCGGGGGGTCAGACTCGATGACCTACTAAGGTCCCTTCTGACCCTAGCATGTATGAATCTATGAATAACCCATGCTGAAAATTAAATACAATTAATAGATAAATAAAGTTCTCTCTCTTTTTTTTCTTATAGTAGTCAAGTTTTTCATATTTAAATCATATTTGAATTCCAAAAGTCAGAATACTATCTTGATAAGAATGACTTTGTGGTGTCCTATAGTTATTCTTTCTCAGTTTTGTTCATAACATATTTAGGAAAATTGCTCTAACTAGTAGCGCTTCAGACTCTCTCTTCAATCCAAAAATCAAGCTGTTTTGTTCTACCTCTTCTATCATCTTCAGTAATAAAGAATCTGAAATGACGACTGTGCTGGCAATTTTACTGATGAACGATGCACAAGATAGTGTAGTTTAATGTTTCATCTACACCCCAAGGAATTATGCTTGGAAAAAATTGTGCAAGTAAACATGAAAATTATGCAAAATGACCTTTTTAAAAATAATTTAAATATAAGACTACACTATTAATAAAGCTGTTAAAGAAATATATGGAGGCTAGTTTTCATGAATTTTGCATTAATATGGCATATTTCATCACAAAAACTATCAGAGAGCTTTATGATGGGTTAACAAAGAAAGGACATCAACCTGACCCAGCGTGTGTTGTTTCTGAAACTAAAGTAGAGGCATTAAATGCTATTTATTATAATGAATTAGGACCCAAAGCATACTTTTTTGTCTACAGTGAAGCTAGTGGTCACATCTCTTCATAGTCCAGGACTGAATTAGAAAATAATAAACAAAGGAAGTGCTTCATGTGAAGAAATGTATACAAGGTATTACATTAGAGAAGTTTAGATGGCTTTGGGTACCATCTTGCCAGTGTACAAAGCAAAGACCCCTGCTGTCACTAAAGGCAGAAACTAAAAGATGATCCAATTCTCTTTGACATTTAACAGCACAGGAAGTTTTGCAGAATGGAAAATAAATATTTAGAGGGATAGAGTCCAGCTCTTTGTTGAATTGGCATACTTTAGACTTCTGATTCAACTCTCAATAGCAGACTGAAAATGATAAGCAAAACTTCTGCTTCAATCATAGGTTAAAATATTGCTACCTTTAGACTAGCACCCTTGTGTGACATCCCCTGAAACATGAGACTATGAAGCAAGAGCTCTTCCAGTTTCTCCAAAGTGAAAAGAGTTTATTTTTCTGCAAGTTAGCCCTGCACTGGCGCATCCTCCTGACCCAGCCAGCCCCTCCGCAGCACATTGAGCTGGGGGGAGCAGCCCTGGGCGGGCAGGTTGCCCCCCTGTAGTCCCTGCCAGCAGGAAATGCCCCAACCTGACTCACCATGTTATGATCCAGGGCACATATGCAACTGCATGCCTCAGAGCAATAAACTCCAGTGTGATAAGCACTGGAGTTTATTGCATTACATTAGTATACATGTGTAGATGTGTCCTCTTTGTGATTTATTCACCTAAATTATACTGAAGTCCTATTCAGGGACCTAAATGGTTAGGACTTGGCTGTCTGTGTTTCCTTTTGTTTCATATACCCAGTGGCGAGGTGTACGGGGTTCATGGAGGTGCACATGCACCCCCTGAAAGTGCCGGTGCACCTCCTGTCAGGCTCTGCTCCCCACTCAGGCAATGGGCAGGGGGAGCAGGCAGGAGTGCCAGTGCCCCCCCTGCAAGCACTGGCCGGGGAGTGAGAGCACCGCAGCCACTGCTAGAAGCACAGCAGCCACTTCCTGGCTGGCACGGCTGCAGGGGATCCCCCCCAGTCGCTGACTAGTTGCTGGGGTGGGGGAGGGCATGCGTCCCCCCTGACTAAGGCGGCACCAGTCACCCATTCATATACCTCAATTGTGTTTCTTTACAGAGCAATAGATGTTCCATGGGAAACTAAAGGGTGAGTTTTTAAACTTCTAGACCACTTACGAGCTTTAAAAAATGTTACCTGCACCATATGATTTTCCTCTCATACCAATGAAAAAGAAAAGAGGCTTCAATCAGTTATATCAGTGTGTCAAAGATACTGTCCACCCACCTCCTGGAGAGGCTGGGAATTTGGGAACATGGGGGCAAAGTAGTTGCTGATTTAAACCCAGCAGTTCCCTGAGTTGACACAGGGCCATTCAAGCACTGCAGGCAATGGGTCTGGGTCCAGCCCTTGTGGAGCCCCGGGGCCAGAGCTGAATCAGGGGACCATGAGACTTTCACACCCCTGAGGTAGATAAAGAAACTGATGTAAAATCAGAATCAAGATTTCAAACAGCAAATGATGCCCTTGCAAATTGAATCAATTTACCCCCATGGAAAAAAAAAAAGGGGGGGGGGGGGGGAACTTATGTCCTATGAAACTGCTTTCCCAAACCTCAAATTTTGTTTTCAGTTCAGAAGACAACCCCAAATGCTGCTTACCCTTTTTCATGTGTTCATTCGACAGTTATGCATCCTATCTTCATGACAGTAAAAAGGAGTTTGTTTTAATTTATTTTCTAGTCAACCGTATGTTAATGAGTTGTCAGACAAACATAATTTTTTTTTCTGCCCCCGAAAGCTTTCAGATTCATTTGGGGGTGAAATTTTCTAGAGATGCTTCATAGCAGCATGTTATTGGTTCTTCTCGGACTTGCAAGTACTGTGCCTTGAAGTTGCCTGAGAGGTTTTCAGGTGGTGGTTTGAAGGATTCCTTGAATTAATAATTGCCTGTGAATGGATTGAATAGCACAGAAGGCCACTTCCAGTCCTTTATTCATATTTTAAGAAAACGACTTCGGTTTGTAGCACATAGCCTGACTGTGACTCCAAGGTTAAAAAGAATAGTAAACTTCACACAAGAGAAGGGAGGCTGTTATGAATAAGGTTTGATAATAATACTTTGTCATATATACACCTGCATGACTCTACCGGGGTTTAGCCCCCGATTTTTTCTGCTATACTACCTTGCTAACATGTACAAAAGAAGCAGGGTCTGTGATTAGTTTTATGCATAAAGAGGTTATCTGCAGCACATTCTTCATGCCTGTATCTTTCCTTAGTTGTGTGGTAAGGAGAGAAAGGAAACCTGCAATGCAATTAAAAATTGCGTTCCCCTTTTCTCTTAATCTCATTTCCCAGTATTGCTGGCTGAGTTCCTCTCTTTAGCTCTCTCTCTTATTTTTTTAACCTTTTATCTATCTCTTTTTTCCCTCTCTCTCTAACATTATTACTGAATGTCTAATGCATTTGGGAAAAATTACTGGAGTAAGAGGTCATTTGCAGGTCCCATTACCCACTCAACCATCGTCATTATGGAAATACCTGGTGCGATAACTCCTGAGAGTCCTGAACCTTATCTGCTAAGCTGGCCGTACGAAGCAATTTAGTGGACCTTTCCTATGGGCAAAATGATTTAAGAATCCACTGACACTAAAATGATTGTATATCAAGTGCTTTAAATTCTTCAGGACTAAATGCCATTTACCTGAATCCCACTTTGAATAATGTCTTGGATGCTATAAAGGTGGGCAGGTTAATCTCCATAGTGAATTATTATTTATACAGGGCCTCACAAGCACAAGCTGTTTTACAGATAAGTATGTAGAAAAAAGCCCTTCCCTTGCAAACTACTATCTATGGCCCTGATTCTTAGGCAAGTGAAGACAGTTGTCTAGGTAAGTAGCCTGAATTAGTTCAATAGGGAAATTCAATAGGATAAAGGTGTAAAATTAAACATGTACATAAGTTCTGGAGAGCCGAAATATATCCCACCTTGCATTATATTCACTGCAGAGAATCCTAGAGATGACCTCAGGGGTCATGTAATCTACCCCATCCATTGAGGCAAGTTTTATTATACTTAAATCATCTTCAACAGTTGTCTAGCCAGCATCTTCATAAAAAAAAAAGAAGACAAAAACAACTTCCAATCCAGAAGTAACTGGGATAATCCTCCACAATTTCTCCAAGTAGTTTCTTCCAATATCTAGTTGCTCTGACATTTAGGATTTTGTGTTTTCATCTCAAGTTTTAACCTGTTATTTAAACCCATTGGTTTTTTTGTCCGTACCAAGGGAGAACACTTGTTTGCAGTCCTCATGGCAACCTTTCAAATATTTGAATGCTGTTGTTTGTGGCACCCCTTAATCTTTTTTTCTTCAGACTAAACATATCAGTATTTTCACCCTTTCCTTATATGGTTTGTTTTCCAAGCCCTAATGACCTGCATTGCTCTCCTTTGGATTCTTACCAATTTGTCTGCATTTCTCTTAAACTAGAAAGCTCAAAATCAGATTCAGTACTCCAGTTGAGGAGTCATTAGAAAAGTTCATGTTATCATTTATGCTCTAGGTTTTAGATTTACTGAGTTTGTTTTGGGTTTTAGTACTATCCAGTAATGCAGTGGTAGCCAAACTTTTCACCCCATGGGCTACTTGGGCAGTGATAGGTTCATCCTTGGGCTGGATCTGGCCAATGGGCTTGATCCAGCATACAGGGCCGGAGCAACAGTGCCTGATCCAGCCACAGGGGGCAGGAAGGGTGCACAGTCTGATCCAAAGTGGCCATCCAGGGGATGGGGAGCAGCTTTGCCCCAATCTGGATGTGCCGAAGTGGTAGGGGGAGGACAGCTCTGATCTGGGTATGAGGGGTTGTGGGAAGAAGCCTAGCTCCAATCCTAATGTATAGATTGAAGTGTGTGTCGGGGGGCGGGGGGGGCACATCTCTGATTCAGATGTATAGGGGGTGGGGACAAGCCCAGCCCTAGTCCTGATGCATGGGGGAGAGGGGAGAAGTGAGGCAGACCTGATTCAGACATGTGAGGTGAGGGGGACAGGGATGTAGAACATCCCAGCCCAATTCAGTTGAGCAGGGGGTGAGCCCAGTTCTGATCCTGCTGCATGCTAATCACCTGGGTGGTGCTGGATGCAGCTGCATGGAGATCTCACCCCTCCTCTGGCTCAGCCAAATTTCCTGACCTGTAGGGATCCCTTCAATCTAGAGTCATGGTTCCAGATTTGGTCTGTGGCCTGGGGGTTGAATACCCTTGCTCTAAGAATTTTTCTGTCCCACCCAGTTTTGTGTTATGCAACAAATATGCTCTCTGCTTTGTAATTCATCTCATTAATAAAATGCAGTCAGAAACAAACCCTGCAGGACTCTACCCAATTTACTATCAATATATTGATTACTATTCACTGGGTGTATATACATGTTAGTTTACATCACATTAAATTTACTGTGCAGTACGTTACTATGTTGTAAGCGGAAATAGGCCGGTGTCTACATGTGCAGCCATTAAAGCACATTAACACTGGGTGTGTCTACACATACATTTATGCTGGCTTAAAGTTCCTGCACAGTAAATTACTGTGTAGTAAGTGGGAATAGGCCGGCGTCTACACGTGCAGGTGTTAAAGTGCATTAATATTGTATGTGGGCTGATTTGGGACTAAAATTAGTCCCAAGTCAGTCCACACACACAGTGTTACTGTGCAGTAAGTTGTCTACACATGCATGACTGTGCAGTAACTAATCAGGCATACATTTGATACCTGCATCATGCAGGTATCAAATTTATGGCCAAGTCAGCATAAGTTGCCACAGCTACTACACAGTACGGTGTGTATGTGTAGATACACGCCTATTCTGTGCTGTAATTTTAGGTTAATACACAGCAATTTAGGTTACTGCACAGTAACTGTGCATGTATAGATGTGCCCAGTGCCCACTGCCTGCTATATTTCAATGAATTATGTACCTCTCCTATGGCAGTTCCTTCCAGTCCACATTTTTCTAACTTATGAGAATGTCATGGGCTATTGTGTCAAAAACCTGACTGAAGTTAAGATATATTATATTACCAAACTAATTCCAGTTATCATGTCAAAGAAGGAAACCACATTGATTTGGCATGGGTTGTGCCAAATAAGTCCATGTCCACTGATATTAAACAAGGCCTTATCCTCTACATGCTTATAAATTGACTGTAGAATTTGTTCAAAGAACTTTCCAGGCAACTAGATTGAGCTAATTAGGCTATAACTCCCTACATCTTTTTTCCCCATTTTAAAAATGAGCACTGAGTTTGCTTTTCCCAGTCTTCTGGAATATCATCTGTCTTCCATGAGTTTTCTAGGCTGAATGCTAATGACTCCGAGTTTTCATCAGATCGACACCCAGCTGTGTAGTTCATCAGACCTTCCTGATTTGAATTTATTCAAAGCAGCCAAATATTCTGTGTTCCTCCTTTATAATATTGATTTGGATCCATTTCATTTCTGTGTTTACACAGACTTTGCTAACTCTTTGCTAACAATTTATCTTTTTTGGGGGAGACAGAAAGTGGGCACCACTCAGCTTGGACTTTGCATCTTTTATAAACAACTTCCTTTCACCATCAAATAGTGGACCCAGCCTTCTTTACAGTTCTTCTCTTCTGATTTACTTGTAGATTTTTTTCTTCTTGTTCTTGATTTTAATATCTCTTGCAAGCTGCAACTCATGTGGCACCTTTACTGTTCTGATTTTCTTCCTTACTGTTGCTGGATGCCTTAAAATTGTTTCAGTCAGCCCCACCCTGGAAATGTAGCAAAGGATGTGGCCAATATCCTGGAAAGACTGGGAAGTATCAGAGTGTTATATGGTTGTCCTTAATCAAGGCATAGCTTCCTGAGTGACTTGGAGGTTGACAGACAAGGTTCTCTGGGTTCCTTGGAGGTTGATAGATACTCAAAGGATGGGGAAAGTTGGCTGAAATGGCAATGCACTGAGAAAGGCAGGAGAAAGGATACTACATAGCTCTGCATCTAGGTGAGATTATGATTGGGCATTTCAAACAAGAGCAAATGTATAAGGATATATGTTTTCTGGTGAGCTTTGGATTTTTGTACCTTGGCATATCCTCAGTGTCAGTTGAACTGACAGTGAATAAAGGGTATTTTGTTTCTATTTGTTTTTTCTTACTCACTGGAAAACCAGCAGCTGGAAAAGTGTCCCTGGAAGTTGCAAGAGCATACTTGTGCTGTAGTTTAGTGGTAGTTCTGGCCTTCTACTTGTTTCTGGGTCTCTCATTTCATAGTTTCGTAGTTTCATAATTGGTAGGGTTGGAAGGGACCTGGGCAGATCATCAAGTCCAACCCCCTGGTATGGCAGGAAAGAGCACTGGGGTCAAACGACCCCGGCAAGGTGTTCATCTAACCTCCTCTTAAAGATCCCCAGGGTAGGAGCTAGCACCACTTCTCTCAGAAGTTGGCTCCAGATCCTAGCCGCCCTGACAGTGAAAAGCATCTCCTGATATCTAGTCTGAATCTACCCTCTGCCAGCTTGTGACCATTCTTTCTAGTCTGGTAGTGTTTGGGGGAACAGGGACTCCCCCAATGCCTGCTGGTCCCTTCTAACTAGCTTGTAAATGGCCACCAGGTCCCCCCTCAGCCTTCTCTTGTGGAGGCTGAACAGGTTCAGGTCCCATAATCTCCCCTCATAGGGCTTGCCCTGCTGCCACCTGATCACGCGAGTGATCTTTAGTGGGAACGGACCTCTAAACCCTCTGGACCCTCTCCATGCTGTCCACATCCCTCCTAAAGTGCGGCAACCAGGACTGGACACAGTACTCCAACTGCAGCCTGACCAGTATCATATAGAGGGGGAGGATCACCTCCTTGGACCTGCTTGATTTTCAGCTCATTAAAAATTAGGATCCTTGTGAAGCCACATCAGTCTTTTGCAATCTGTCTCATCTTTCTTATGCATTGGAATAGATTGTAACTGTGTTTCTCATATTATTATGTCCTTTAGAAAGAGCCAGCTCTCCTACACTCCTTTTTTTTCCTTTATCAATCCATTAAACTATTTATAGACTATGCATCTATGGGACTACTGGTTCTCTGAGTTTGATAAAATCTGCTTGTCTGAAATTCATTGTCCTTATTTTGATGTTTCCCTGCTTTGATTTTCTTAGGATCATACAGTCTATCACTTCATGATCACTTCTGCCCAAGCTATTGACCAACTTCATATTTTCAACCAACTCTTCCCCATTGGTTGGAACCCCATATAAAATAATGGATATTGTGGTTGAAGCCTTAGCAAAAGGTAAATGGAAAATAGTTTGAAATATCACAAAGAACTATATCAATTATAAAGGGACCTGCACATCAGGCTCACCTTGTTTGCACTTTAAGAAACAAAAGAAACCTTCAACATTCAAGCTATTAAGGTAATGCAAGTGTGAACTCACTAATCATGTTATATAATTGCGAAAGGCCTTGCCATTCTACCTCTAATTCTATTGTATCCTAGGTCTTTGCTTATTATTCAAATCCAACATTTTACATTGTGACGACCAAACCCTGGTCCCACTAAAGTCCTCAAGAATATCTTTAGACCTTGAATTTTTCAGGACAAAAAAGAAGAATGAAGAAGAGCTATTTCAATGAGTTTCTCAGTGGCTCTTCAGAAAGAGAGACTGAACCTTGAACATTTATATTGCAATGCATGACTCTTCTGTTGCCTAAGTTGAAAAGACCCCTTTTTATAGCCCAGGCATAGCTGGCACATTGACCTCGATATTTGGCTGAACTGCCCGAGGGAAAGAAAAAGTGCTACACAGACCAGGCTACACAAAACACCCCCAGCCCAGGGAGAGAGTCGGAGAAACTGTCTCCAGCAGACTGACTTTTCAGTACTGTTCTTTGAGGAAGAGTGGCTTGCTCTTTGCCACTGCCCTCTGCTGAAGTGCTCTGATCTAGCTCTCTGGGCTAATGAGTGGTAGAGCAGAGCAATGACTTGCCTCCTCCCCATCCCATTCGCAGAATATTCTGCCTTAAAATACTGACATATCAATTAGCCCCAGGGCACAGGTACTGCTCTACTGACTGGCCTTGACAGAGCAGCAATTGCAGAAATACATTAACCCACTGAGAAGTAGCAAGGGAAAAGTCTGTGACCCAGGCATGCAACTCTGAATCAGTACATGTTGGGGATCTAGTCCTGGCCTGGTGTATCTCACATACCACACCTTTCTCTGTTTGATGCTGAAAGTCTCACACTGGCCTACTATGAACCTTTGAACTAAGGAAAGAAGCGTGGAGGCTATTCACTTGGCAAGGAATCCAGTTCCACCCATCCCAGAGGAGCTGAGTTTTCTTATAGAATCCTAAATATAAAATATTCAAATGCAGGTGGCATAGAAATGTGTTGAACCATGATAGATAGATAGATAGATAGATAGATATGTGTACATACACACACACACACACACACACACACACACGCACGTGTATTATTTTCAAATATTGTTTCCATCAAATTTATGCATGTATCAAGGTCAAGTGAGTTACATTAACGGAATCTCATAAAGTTAACTACAGTAGTTAATGCCCATCTTTCATTCTGGCAGGAAGCCTGCTTTAGGTAGGAGATATCAATATAATTAAATATAACCTAAACAAGAAAACCAAAAAGAAAGGAAGAAGGCTACAGCAATTAGGAAATAGCAATCTTGATTGAACATTCAGCCATTAAGGCAAAAGAAATAAAAATGACATGATCTTTTAATAATGAAGGGCAAACTAGCTAGTTTGTTTGTTTGTTTTTTTAATACATGCCTTTGCATCCTGTTTTATTCTTAACAGTCCATCTCTCTCCTTTTCTTCTAGATTTATTATTTTGGTGTTGCATTTGCAGCCTTGGGCCATCCATCCATACTCAGCGGACCACTCACATATTTATAGCCTGACAAATTGATTCATTCATGGATTTGAAATATTGCCTGCCAGGCACTACAACTGATCATTAAAGACAGGGATCTGTGGTGGATGCTGTGTAGCAATGCATATCCAGCTGCTAAACATGGGTATTACATGAGTAAAGATATTCTTTCCCCTTGCGTATGTAGGAGGAGGGGAGAGTACATTATGCACGCTAGCTAAGTTTCCTCCTGTGATTCTTTTCTTTCCTTTATGAACCATGTATTACTTAGTAAATAAAAGCTCGCCTTGCTTGATTTACCTGTGTTCCACTTAGGCCTCCTTTGTGTGCCTGTCCATTTTCCTTTCTTTATTACCTTGTGATGCCTTCTGTGGGTTTTCTGCATTTTGTGCCAATTTCTGAGATTTCGTGCAAAGCAGCAATCAAACAAATGAGCTGCTCTTAGAGTGACTAAATACAATAGCTTCTGATGCTAATCCTGGCTATGACTTGTCACAGGGTAGTACTAAAAGTTGGCACTTATGTTCTATAAGAAACTTATGTTTGCCGAGATAAACTCATAGCAAGTGAAATGATTTTTATAAATTATGCTTTTGACTCAGTCTGGATTACTACTCCGGAGAGGAAGGCAAGCCAAGTAATGAAGGGCTTTGCCTAAGTCTGGAGAGATAAAAAGTGAATTATCTGCTCCACTGCAGACTTCCTTTGTGATCTTGTGACAGTCCACTTGGACAAGGGGGTCAGCATCACTGTTACAGGATCATAAATCTGTATTAGGTATGGTTCTAGGTGTTCAAGTTCTTTATGGATATAATCTCCAACTCTCTCCATACATGCTGTGGTCAACCTGGCTTCTAACACAAAGTTGAGAATTGCAGTAGGTGGCAGGTCCCTTGTGGATTAGACACTACCACCTCAGTTGCCTTCCTGTAAAATGGAGAGATGAATATAACTCATCATTGCAGACATGAATTGTGAACAAATATCCACTAATGTTTGTGAACCACCATATAGGCTAAGAACAGAAGTTGCATGTAAACTGGTTTAAGTCACCAGAAACTGGTTGAAACCTGTAACAGAACAGAAGTTCAGTGCACATAAACCAGTTTCAAAATGGCTGAAAATGGTTTAAGATAAACCTGGGTGAATGTAGTATCAGACTTAACTGATCTGGCTCAAAGCAGTTTGTGGAAGTTTTGTCCCAGACCCCTTCCTGGTTTAAGTCAGAGTCCCCCAGCATGCTTTCCAGCCCTGGGCTGGGAGGTACTGCTGCTCCAGCAGAAAAGTGTTGTGGGGTGGGGGTACAGGGACTCAGGGAGTGCCCCCCACAAGCAAACTCTGGCTGGGGCCTGGGGCCAGGGAGGGGGGTTAACCCCCCTTCCCCTGGCTAACCCCCGCTTTCCCCAAGTATAAAGCTGCCATGCCATGCTAAACTTACTGGAAGTTACTGCTGGCTGCGACTGTGGACTATAAATCCCAGAACCACCTCGGAGCAGGAAGAGGAAGAGATGAGCAACCCTGCAGAGTCCTGCTGCTATAATTCTGGATGGCAAATCCCAGAGACCTCAGGGGCAGTATGAAGAGGAAATGGACACACAGCCAGAGAGCCGTGCTCCAGTGCCCCCCAGCTTCTGGCCTGAGTCACTTCAGGCATGTGGCTGTACTTCCTGAATCAAAAGTGAATGTGTAGCCAGTTGTTTCACAATCTAATCTCTGCATCTTAAACTAACATGCAAAGACTGAATCAATTCAGCTTCAGGCTTTTTGACTGTCTGTATGTAGCCATAAAGCCCATAAGGTATTCGATCACTCAGTCTTCATTACACGATTTGAATAATGTGCAAAAAAAAGGGTATTAATCCACACCTTGAACAAGGAAGAAAAAGTAAAATATAGAAGAGCTGCTTTTCTGAAGGGGTGGGCAGATGGAGTCTGGAAAATATGCTATGTATTCATATACAGTAAAAACTCCGTTAACTAGCACCTTACAAGCCGGCATGCTCTATTAACCAGCATTCTGGCTTGTAAGGAGAAGTGAAACCGGAAGTGCCCACCGTGGCACTTCTGGTTTCTCCGAGCCCCCACGGCCTGGGGCAAAGCAGCCTGCACTGCTGAGCCCCCACAGCCCAGGGGCATAACAGGCTGTGCAGGGCCCACCTCCCTGAGGGGCGGCAATGCTGCGGGAGGGACAGTGTTGCTGTGGGAGGAGGAGCAAAGCCCCAGACGTGGCAGGAGAAGCAGCAGCCCAAACATGCAAGGACACCTGTTCGGGACGCTCAATTAACTGGCATATTTTGTTATCCAGCATCTCCCGTTCCTGGGGGATGCTGGATAACAGAGCTTTTACTGTAATTAAAGTCTGTGTCATAATATATACCCTAAACCTTTTTTTCTGGAATATACTAACTTTCAAGTATTTGACTTTGCAACCTCAGTGTTAATTTAACGTGCACACATACACATTTCTCTGTGTTGTGATTTATGTAAACAGTGTGCTGTATATGCCATCACAAAAAGCATAAGCTCAGATGAGGACCTACAATATTAACTGAAAGAGAGAAATTAAACTATAAGCTGTCCTCTTTTGGATGAAAGCTACAATTTTTATAATCAAAACATGTAAAATCCTTCATGTCTTTCATCTCTACAGGTGTCTTTCACTTTCTGAAGGTGTTTTTCTTTTCCCTGTCTTGCCCAGAGCAATGCAAATGACAAATTATGTGGGAAACTCAGCTGTGAATGATACAAACACTAGGAAATATGCAACTACTCAATGGGCCTAAGCACTACAGTCATTCTTCTAGTCAAACTCTCCAAGACAAATTATTCCTTGTTGTTAAATGTAACCATGCCATATCATGCCCACATCTGTAATTTGTACAGGGGGGAGGAGAATCCAGTGATGATTATTGCCAGAAACTCAGACTCCTTCATTTTCCTGTCATTTTGCAAAGAATCTCATACACTTTGATGAAAGCATCTATATTCAATGTAGGATTCATTTCAAGATGCACAGTATAAGACACTAGAAATGAATACAGTTTTTCCAAACCCATTGTAGGACTATTTTTCTTCTCATTTAACAAAAGGTAATAAGCTCCTGCCAATGTGAGTAAGTGGTTTGCAAAGCCCACAGTTTCTATTAAAACCAAGACTGTCAGACATTTATTGTCTAAAATTTGAGTCATAGAACCCTGTTTTCCAGAAAGCTAAACATGCTAATTTTTTTTCTCCCTTTATTTGTGGGGGGAGGGGGGAAAGAGAGGGGACACTTCATTTGTTTTTTAAAAGAGCAGTTTTGGTCACCCTGACTTAACAAATTCAGGTAAAGCAATTGTTGAAGCTGTTCTGTCTTACAGAGAAGTATTTAAATGTTGATTGGAGCATTTGGAGCAGACACAGTAACTCAGGTGTCCGACCTGCAAGGAAAGAACCCAAGACAGCAAAGCTAGAGAGTAATTTGCATTTTATGGCCTGATTATTTTTTAAAATATTTTATATAGAGTGTATCACTTTCAATAGAAGCAACTGAAAAAAATATTTATCTCATTGCAATAGGGCCCCTTCCCTGTTACTACAGAGAGTGGGTGGTCTAGAGTTTGTTCTTACTGATACCTCCCCCTCACCCCTTTTCCTCATTTTCATCTCCATCTCTGCCTGTACACACATGCACTCCTTCCCCTTACCTTGCCACATAGTCTGACCTGGTGGGTCTCTGGGTGCTACCACAATTTGCACACAGGATGAAGATGGGAAATAAGATGATCAGATGCAGAAAAAGCCCAATGAACCATGAGATGAAAGTGAAGGGTCAGGCGACCTAGAGCCTGCTGCTATATAAGTCTGAGCCTTAGGCCAGAGAGGGGCAATTGGGCTGGGAGAGCTGCTGAGGATGGGACCTGCTCAGGGAGGCACAAGGAAATCAGCACAGACTGCAGCAAGGGGAACTTAGAAGGCAGTCCAAGTAAAGAGAGGCTGCATGCTTTACACAGAAAGCAAGGTAAATACTCTGTGAACTCTTCTGTTTTGTTTTCTTTCTAAGGGGAGCATGCTACACAGGGGTGAGGTGAACCCCTGTGAGACATTGCTGTGTCCATGCATAGGCACTGGCATCTTGGGTGGTTTTCATTTTCTGTTGTTCCCTGGAGGACCAGATTGTGGTTGAATGGGAGGCAGAGCCCATGAAAAGGGCAGCAGATAAAAAATTACTGGGGATACCCCAAATTTCAAGCTTAGCCAAGCAGGCAGAGCATAAAGATGGGTCTATAATTTAGGACCACTAACACATGATGAGATGAATATTAGGGGTGTGTGAAACAGGCTGCATTTGATTCAGATTTGGCCCGAATCGGGGATAGTGATTTGATTATTTGATTCAGATCACTGTCCCCAGTTTGATTAGGCCAAATCCAAATCTGAAGATTCAATGCTGATTCAGAGAATCAGAGATTCAGCCATAGACACAGCTTTAATTGTTTTTTCTACATATCGCAAGATGCCAGCACAGCTCGTGAATGCTGTGATGCTGGGGCAGATGGAGTATCCCACAGAAGCGCAGCGGGGGTGGGGGGTGTCTTGTGCATGGAGGCAAACCTGGAAGTGGACCAGAAGACTTCTGCTGGGGAGCACACTGCCCCCCCCCCCCATGCCCCTCTGGCTCCCCCTTCAGCCATGGGGGGACCCCGGGTGCCCCCCCAGACCCAAGAGGCACCAGTCGCAGAGCTGGGAGGGTGCAAGAGGGGGCCCCAGCACGCTGCCCGGTGGATCCGGAAGTGGACTGGAAGTGCTTCTGGTCCACTTCTGGGTCTGCTGCTGAGTGCACCCCCCCGCCAAACTCCTGTGGGACACTCCACCCACCCTACCACCGCAGCATTCACAAGCTGTCTGGTACCTTAAGGTATGTAGAAAAAACATTTAAAGCTATGTCTATATTCAAATTGCCAAATCTTTCCGAATCTCTCCAAATCATTTTGAAGGGTTCTGATTTGATTTGGAGAGATTGAAGGGTCTCCTGATTTGATTTGGATTTGGAGATTTGGCCACCGAATCAGGCCAAATCTCCTCCAAATCAAATCAGGGACCAAAGTTTCACACAGCCCTAGTGAATATAACAAGTTTTGGAACCCAACAATTGTGAAGTAGGGCTGTGTGAAACAGCAGCATTTTTCTTCATCATCCAATTTGACAGAACAGTGCTTCATTTCAACTTTTGTTACATTTCACTGGGCTGGGTTCCCAGCCACTTGCAGCCCCGTAGAACTCAGCCCAGTGGCGGGAGTGGGGAGAGCCAGGGCTGCACTCCCCACCAGGCTGAGCCACAAAGGGCAGTGTAGAGCCACTGGGAGCCCACCCCTGCTCTCCCCTCCCTCCCACCACCTGGCTTGGCTGCTGCTTCAAAACTCAAAATGTTTCAAGACTTTCAAAACATTTTGACTGGCCTCATTTCATTTTGAGGCTGTTTTAGAGCCCTCTATTTCATTTCAATTTCTCTGTTTCAAGCTCAAAATGAGTCGAAACAATGTCAAAATGAAACAGGAAGAGGAATTTCACACAGCCCTATTGTGAAGTGTGAACAAAGCTGAAGTCAGAAGCAGGCAACCCTAAAAAGTGAACTTGAGCTAGAAGGATCAGTTTAAGGAAAGTGGGTCTGGGCTGGGGAACTCCAACACAGACATGGGCTCATTCCTTTCAGCATGCCTTTCCTTCCAGGCAGCCTCTCTTACTGAGTTTACATCAAGACATAGTAAGTGAGAATACTGACAGGGAGGAGAAGACCGAGGGAATGGGCACTGGGAAGCCACTAAAAGTGGGAACCCTGTGGCCCTAGTGACACCTGGGGTAGGGGGAGGGAGGAGCTACACTCAGAATATTGTAGATCCTAGTGGTTAGGGGCACTCTTCTGGGAGTTACAAGCTCTGAGCTCAAATATAAATTGAACCAGACAAAGTGGGTATTTGAACTGTTGCTTACATCACAACTAGAAAGCCTCACACTGAACTATAGGGTTGCAGAGTGGTGATGACACTACTACCACCCCACCATTTGTTTTGCAAATAGCATTTAGATCTTGCGAATCTAACTTTTCTCATTTAGTAAAAACAGCTAAACTCACAGTTTTAATTTACAAAAATGCAGCATGCATATGTGTATTTGGTTCCAGATTTTCATGAAATGACTTTGTTATGTTTCACTTTAGCCAGCAAGACTCAGAACTAATTCTTTGCACATCTTCTGTTTTCAGGTACTTAAAACTTTTTATCAAACGTGTATCATTTGGGTTGAAAGGGACAAGACTCCAAACTGGCAAGGGAGTAAATTGAGACAATAAAGGTGAAGTTGCACATTATACTTAGACTATACTATATTTGTGAACTGTTAAGCAGTGTTAAAGTCAGGACATGCTATGAGTAGCTGCATGCTAAGAGTTAATACTGTTTCTTGCCTGCATAGCTCTGACTTGTCACTAGAAGGTTGTGCTCTATCCCTGTTTTGGGTGAGAATAGGGACTGGGAATGGTGCATCGTGGGATGTTGGAGGACTGTAACTTTCTTGTTTTACCTCCTTGGAGCAAACTGAATATGCCCTAACATGAGCAGCCCAGAATCATCCATCACCTGAAGTGGCAAAACTTTTGAGATACAGGGCACTTAGCATGAATTAATGAGCTTTAACATGTGGATGTCACATTTGAAGTGTCCTTAGTACCATTTATGTGTAATGACATGACATGACAATGTGTAACTTCAACCTAAGCCACCCTAAGAGGAGGGTGGACTAGGCCTGGGGAGGAAAAAAGGGAGACTGAACCTGGGAACTGGGTTGAAAGGGATAATGGGAACAGAAGTTGAGACCTGAAACTGTTCCTGAGAACCAACTGAATGGTAGGAAGAAAATGAGGAAGCAAGGGAGAGAGACATGAAGAATAGCTAGAGTTCAGATGGAGTTTACTGTCTCAGTTAAGGGAATGGGGCAAATAATGCTGTGGCTAGAAAAGCTGCTCAGGGAGGAAGATAATGATTGAGAATCAGCAGAGATGGGAAATGTCAAGGGAGAAAACACATTAGGCTGGGGAAAAAGGACAGAAATCCAGGACCGGAGCTGCTCGCAGTAAACCGGTACCAGTTTCTCCATTCCGACTGGAGAACAGGTATGAGGCCCTGGTGACCCTGCAGGAGATGGAAGGAGAGGAGGAAACCTCTGGCCAAGAAGCAACACCACATTCTCCACACTCTGAACAGCTCAAGAGAATCAAGCAGACCCAGAGGAGGAGGCGTTGAGTGATCATCATAGGCGACTCCATCCTGAGAGGTACGGAAGGGCCCATTTGTCGCCAGGACCCCTCAACACAAGAGGTATACTGCCTGCCCAGAGCAAAGATTAGGGACGTGATGGGAATAATCCAGGCCATGATTCAGCCCATCGATTACTACCCCATGGTCCTAGTCCACGTGGGTACTAATGATGCAGCCAGGAGAAGCCCCGATCACCTGATGACGGACTACTATGCTCTGGGCGGCGTGCTGCGGGAGATAGGTGCACAGGTGGTAATCTCTTCTGACCTACCAGTGAGCGGATGTGGAAGACGACACGAGAGCTGCATTAGAGAGACCAACTGGCGGCTTCAGCAATGGTGTCTCAAGGCAGGCTTCGGCTTCCTTAACAATGACCCGCACATCACAACGAAGGACATGCTCAGTTGGGAAGGGCTTCACCTGTTCCCCAAAGGTAAGTGCGTGTTCTCTTCTAGATTGGCGGATCTCCTCCGGCAGGCTTTAAACTAGGATCGTCGGGGGGAGGGGAAGATGAGGACGGGGGAAGCCGTGGACCACCAAACCATGTGGTACCCACAAGGACTGCCCAGCCTGAAGAAGGAGAACATTGGGAACCTGCAATCTATGGGGCGGCCTGCAGTACAGCACAGGTAAGCAATAAGCAGGTAAGCAATAAGAGGCCCTTTGGGAATCAGAGCTGGGGGGCAGCAAAGGCACCAGTCACAGGGCTCAAGTGCCTACATAATAATGCTAGGATCATGGGGAGCAAACAGGATGAACTAGCACTCCTGCTTGCAGAAAACACCTACGACTTAGTAGGGCTAACAGAAACCTTGTGGGATTCTTCCCATGACTGGGTGGTACATATTGAGGATTATAAGCTGTACAGAAAGGACAGGGTGGCGAAGAAAGGGGGAGGGGTTGCGCTCTATGTCAATGAGCAATATACATCGACCCTTATCAAGACGGAATCAAAAGAGGAGAAAGTAGAAGGACTGTGGGTTAGGTTATATGGGGGTCAAGGAGAAAGGGATTTGGTGGCAGGGGTCTGCTACAGACCCCCACACCAAGGGGAAGAAATAGACTCGGGGCTCCTGAGGCAGCTCTCGGAGACCATAAAAGCTAA
>NW_005841890.1:920297-928580 GCF_000455745.1 Alligator sinensis
TATCGAAGGCCTTCCTGAAGTCTAAGTATACGACATCCACCCCTCCTCCTGTGTCCAGGCGTTTTGTAACCTGGTCATAAAAGGAGACTAGATTGGTCAGGTACGATCTGCCTGCCACAACCCGTGCTGGTTTCCCCTTAGCGTAATTTGTCCTGCCGGGCTCTCACAAATGTGAGCCTTGGTAATTTTTTCAAAGACTTTGCCAAGGATGGAGGTGAGACTGACTGGCCTATAGTTGCCCGGGTCCTCCTTCCTTCCCTTTTTGAAAATGGAGACCACATTGGCCCTTTTCCAGTCCTCTGGGACTTTGCCCGTGTGCCACGAGCTTTCAAATATTCCCATCATATACCTAGACTTTATGAAGGCCTTCGATACGGTATCCCACCCCATACTGGTGAACAAGTTAAGAGGCTGTGACTTGGATGACTACACAGTCCAGTGGGTGGCTAATTGGCTAGAGAGTTGCACCCAGAGAGTCGTAGTGGATGGGTCAGTATCGACCTTCCAGGTCGATACTGACCTTACAGGTTGATGGAATGGTGTGGGCAGTGGAGTCCCGCAGGGCTCGGTCCTTGGACCGATACTCTTCAATGTCTTCATCAGCGACTTGGACGAGGGATTGAAGCGGACTCTGTCCAAGTTTGTGGATGACACAAAAATGTGGGGAGAAGTATCCATGCCGGAGGGCAGGGAACAACTACAAGCAGACCTGTACAGGTTGGACAAATGGGCAGAAAACAACAGAATGCAGTTCAACAAGGAGAAATGCAAAGTGCTGCACCTAGGGAGGAAAAATGTCCAGCATACCTACTGCCTAGGAAATGACCTGCTGGGTGGAACGGAAGCGGAAAGGGATCTTGGAGTCCTAGTGGACTCCAAGATGAACCTGAGTCATCAGCGTGATGAAGGCATCAGAAAAGCCAATGGCACTTTATCGTGCATCAGCAGATGCATGACGAACAGAACCAAGGAGGTGATACTTCCCCTCTATCATAGCAGCATAGCTCACTGTGCCAAGTTGATTTCAAAGGGCAGTAACCTAGATTATATTTTTAGATACAAAGCATGTCACTCCTTTTCTGTCTCTCTTTGTTCCCTCCATCCCTTCTTCACTGATTGTATATGTCCAAAATTAAATATCAGTGAAGATAATAGATGTTTGTTTCATCTCATAGCAGATCTTCCTGGACTTTGAGTAGGCTGATAGTATGACTATCTCTAATGTTGCACCCTCAGCAAGTTTTCAGATGACACCAAGCTGTGCGGAGTAGTAGATACACTGTAGGGTAGGGCTAGGATGCAGTGTGACCTAGAGAAATAGGAGGATTCAGCCAAAAGAAATCTCATGAGGTTCAACAAGGAGTCCTAGTGGACTCCAAGATGAACATATGTTGTCAGTGTGACAAAGTCATCAGAAAAGCTAATGGCACTTTAGCGTGCATCAGCAGGTGCATGACGGACAGAACCAAGGAGGTGATAGTTCCCCTCTATCGGGCGCTGGTCAGACCACAGTTGGAATACTGCATGCAATTCTGGGTGCCGCACTTCAAGAGGGATGTGGATAACCTGGAGAGGGTCCAGAGAAGGGCCACTCGTATGGTTAAGGGCTTGCAGGCCAAGCCCTATGAGGAGAGACTAGAGAACCTAGACCTCTTTAGCCTCCGCAAGAGAAGGTTGAGAGGCGACCTTGTGGCTGCCCATAAGTTCATCATGGGGGCACAGCAGGGAATTGGTGAGGTTTTATTCACCAAGGTGCCCCTGGGGGTTACAAGAAATAATGGCCACAAGCTAGCAGAGAGCAGATTTAGACTGGACATTAGGAAGAACTTCTTCACAGTTAGAGTGGCCAGGGTCTGTTACGGGCTCCCAAGGAAGATGGCGCTCTCCCCTACCCTGGGGGTCTTCAAGAGGAGGTTGGACATGCATCTAGCTGGGTTCATCTAGACCCAGCCCTCTTTCCTGCCTATGCAGGAGGTCGAACTCGATGATCTGTTGAGGTCCCTTCCGACCCTAACATCTATGAATCTATGAAACTCTTCCCTGAGCCCACCCACTGGAAACACCCCAGGCGCTGCTTCTTGAGTGGGCTCAGGGAACAGTTCAATCAGGCTCAGTATTACACCCCTGCCCCTCTCCAGACAGGCTGTGCTGGGAACCAAGCTTAGCTGGGTACAGCGGTGGCAATGGCTGGGGTGGGTGGGTTCCCCCCTACCCAGTCTCCCTGGAGGTCCCCAGCAGCCTGGAAGCAGGTACAGGGTGAAGAACCACCCATTCCAGCCCAGCTTGAGTTCTCATTGCCACTCCACACAGGCCTCTATGGAGCACAGTGGGAGCAGCCGAGACAGTGGCAGTGGTGGGTGGTTTCCCCCACTTTCCCTTCCTGTGTCCAGAGGTGAAAACAGATCGAGGGAGGAGCAGAATGGAAAGGCAAGAGATGACCAGCACTGTAGTCCCACTTCCAGTGCATCGTGTGACAGACAGCTGGATTGGAGAAGAGCACCTCTCTTGCCCTTCCATTCTGCTCCTCCCCCTCTCTGTTTTCACCTCTGGACATAGGAAGGGATAGTGGGGGAAACCACTCACCACTGCCGGGATGCACTGGAAGTGGGAAGGCAGTGCTGGTCACTGCTCCCACACCCCACTCTTTAAATCCTTGGGTACACCCATGGAAATGGCTGTCTGAAAAAGGAACCCAGGTGAAGAGCATGGGACTTGGATGCAAAAGTAGGGTTGGGGAAAAAACAGCATTGATGCTAGGATAGTTTGGACTATAAGGTGAAATGTCAGGAGAGTCTCCACTCACAAAACACACTCCCCTCTACAACATGAAATAAAACCCATGGCTTCTGGCTTTCAGCCTTTATCGTCTGTCTGCAAAAATCTATATGACTTATCTATATAACTTACCATTCTTCCCTCCTACCTGCCCTATTCTGGGGAAGAATGAGGATGATACCCTGCTAATACTATCAAATACTCTGCTGGCTCAAGTGGTAGAAGTCTGTATGGTGGATCCACATTTTCCAACCCTCCTAGCGACCTATGGAAGTATTAATTGAAATGTCATCCTTTGTTATTGCATTTGTTTGCTTTTACATGCACATTCATATATACATGCACACCTGCGCTGTGTTAGAAAAACACTAATATGGTTGTAAATAAAGCTGTGCAGAGGATGGAAATTCTGTTTTGAGAAGTATTTTTTGATGCTGAAATCTAACTGTTGTATATTAAACTGAAATCCCACAAATTTTGATTTTTCTCTGTAAACATGAATAACATTTGTTTTGATTGTGACATTTTTATTTTAATGTATAGTTTCACATTTAAGTGAATACAACTTGTAAAAATGTAACATGTTAAAATGCCATGGAAATATTTTTCCCTCTCCAAAACAATATTGCAGAAAATCTAACATGATTTTTGAAGCATTTCCTTCTTAATGGAACTGCATTTTCCAAGAGCAAATGGGCCTAGCAAAGTATTGCCAAACAATTTGCAAAGTCAGTCACTCTCTGTCTTCAGATTGTCTGCCAACCAATCCTCTTCTGTACATGACCTTTTAATTCAGCCCTCTTGTATATATGCATTATGAAACAGTCTCTAATTACCTGATCACACGCCCCAGCCCCACTTAGTGTCATTCAGCACACAGTATAGACAGGGCTCTCTTATTGATCAGTTTTTCAAATATTTTCTTTCCCTTCATTTTCAGTGTGGGGCTCCTTATTTTATCTTCTATACACTTTTTTTTTAATTTTATTTCTCTGAACCAGACTATTAATTGCTTTATGGGCTTTTCTCCATTATTCATTCTCATTTAGTCTGTGGGCTTCACAACACCACAGTGTTTATCTTCACAACACCGTAATGAGGCAAGAAGTAGTATTATCACCCATTTACTGATTCTAGACTAAGATAGAAGGTAGGACTCTATATCTCGCTGGCTAGCTAGCATGCCCAGTTTAAGAGATATGTTACTAGATGTTTTCAGTTCTTCTACTTTTCACATTCAAGGCACATCTCCCATTGACTACACTTGCATCTGTGCTAACCACTTTTGCAAACCAGATTTCATGTCCTAAATCAGGCACATGGAAATGAAGTGTAAACAGCTGAAACATTAAGCACTTGTCCAGCAACATATACAGTCTCTATAGCAGAGGCAGGAATGGCATCCACTTTCTTTGCAGCATCATTCAACTCCTTTGACCATGAAGTGATGCCTTTCTCTTTCTGAAGTCTCCTATTGTTTGATCTAGGAACCTTCCAACTTCTATAACAAATGTGTTTAGGGGCTTACAGACTGCCCCTTGCTCTACTTGCAGATCATAAGCCAAGGAAAGCACGGGGTCAGTAAAATTAGGATGCTAGATTTCAGAAAGGCAGATATCATCCAACTCAAGTAGTTAATAGAAATGGTGTCATGGGAGGATGGTTAGAAGGATAAAAGTGCCCAGGAGGGCTGGAAGGTTGTAAGGGCCATAGTATTGGAAGTTCAACAAGAAACTCTCTTGACACAATTGAACAGCAAGAGACCAATGAGGCTTCATAGGGAGCTTCTAAAATGCCTCAAATTCAAAAAGAAAACATGCAATCAATGGAAGAATGGGCAGGTCACCAAGGATGCATGCCAGGAAACAGCAAGGACTTCCAGGAACAAAATCAGGAAGACAAAGGTAAAGAATGAGCTGTAACTGGCAAAGGAGGTTAAACAGCACAGGAAGAGCTTCTATAAGTCTGTTGGCCAGAAAAGAAGGACCAAAGAAGCTGTGGATCCTCTGTTAGCAAGCTTGGAGAAACTCCTAACTAAAGATGCAAAGAAGGTGGTGTACTCAACAACTACTTTGCCTCAGTCTTCACAAAAATTGAAGCTGAAGCCAGACACCTAATAAGGATTATCTGGATAAGAAAGCGGGGAAGCTGAGGGAGGAGATAACAGAAGAGACTGTTAGAGAGCTTTGCTTGGGTCTGAATGAATTCAAGTTAGCAGGGCTAAATACATTTCATCTTGGGGGCCTGAAGAAGTGCCAGAGGAGATCTCTGAGCCCTTGGCAATGATCTTCATGAAATTTTGAGAGAGAGGCCAGGTACTGGACAACTGGAAAAGGGCCAATGTAGTGCCCTTCTTTATAAAAGGAAAGAAGAAGTTTCATCCAAATCAGACAAAAAACAACAAAATTATAGATATTTCATTGATTCCCCATTATACCCTATGGCCGGATCTCTGAGGCTTCGGCTGGATTGAAGCAGAAATCCAGTCCAGAGCTCCGGATCAGATCCCTGGCATCGAAAGCAGCCGGATCCGAAGCCAGATCAAATAGCTGCCTACTCACACAGGCCTAGTAATTATTAATGGGTCCATGTCAGAATGGCAGGAGGTTTCTAGTGGAGACCTACAGGGGTCTGTCCTGGGCAGATGCTGTTCAACATGTTTATTAATGATTTGGATGCTGGTACAGAAAGCTTCTTGAGCATGTTTGTAAACGACACAAAACTGGGAAGGATTGAACATGGAGGATATGAGCACAATTCAGAAGGATCTTGACAGATTGGAAAGTTGTGCTAGAGCTAACAGGATGAAGTTCAATGCAGACAAGTGCAAGGTGCTGCACTTTAAGAGGAATAATCACAAACAGAAAAACAAAAGGCAGGGAATCTGGTTGTTTGGCAGCTCTATGGAAAAGGACTTGAGAGTCTTGGTAGAGCACAAACTCAATATGAGTCTGAAGTGTAGTGCAGCCACCCAAATGGCCAAAGAAGTTTTGGGCTGAATCGATGGAAGCATTAGGTGCAAGACATGGGAGGTGATAGCACCTCTATACTCAGCACTGGTTGGGCCTCATCTGCAGTACTGTGTGCAGTTATGGGATCCACATTTTAAAAAAGACATGGAGAAGTTAGAGAGGGTCCAGAGATGGGCAACAAACATGATCAAGGTATTGGAAAGCAAGTCATATCAGGAATACCTGAAGGAACTAGGCAAGTTCAGGTTGTGGTGCTTAAGAGGGGACATGAAGCAGTCTTCAAATATGTGAAGAGGAAAGAGAGGAGGACATGGTCCAATGGTTTGATGTTACAGGAAAGCAAATTTAGTTTGATATGAGAAGAAAAAAAAAAACCTTCAGTGTTTAGAACAGAGTTCCTTGGGAAGTTATGGACTCTCCATCATAAATTGTTCAAGAAGAGGTTGGACAGCCACTGGTCAGGGATGATCTAGATGTTGCCATGCCTATGTTCTACTATGGGAATTTCCCATACTTATGGGCTTTGCTGGTTGCCCTCTTCCATCCTTTCTTCTACCTGTGTCAGGATGTTTTTAAACCTTCCTCAAGGGTATTCGGTGTTGGGTACAGCCAAGACTGGGAACTTTGACTGGGGTGTGCCAATGCTTCTGCTGGGACTAAAGCCAGAAGTTCCTGGCTAGAGGGTCTTGCCCTTACACTCAAGGTCAGACCAATTCCATATTTGGGCTCAGGAAGGAATTTTACCTCATGGTCAAATTGGTTCTGAATGTGAGGGATTTTTGCTGTCCTCTGAAGCGGAATCCTCTGTAGGATGTTTGTCTTCCTCTAAGGCCCTCATCTGGGATCTTTTGAGCATATATGAACTGTTGTCAATAGAAGCAGAACATTGGCTACCCTGGTTCTCATGCTTTACCTGTGGCAGGTCAGGGTCATAGGTCTATGTTGTGTCAGGGTTGATGGTCTTAGGTAGAGTTTAGATTATGGACAGTATAGGATGGTTTGGATAGGGATGATCCTGCTTCAGTCAAGGGGCTGGACTGGATGACCTCCGGAGGGTCCTTCCAGCCTGACTTGTCTATGATTCTATGATGCGGACCAGGTTTCCACATTAATTACTCAGGGTGAAGTCACATGTTACACTTAGACCATACTGAATCTGTGGAATGTTAAGCTGTGTTAAAGTCAGAACATGCTCAGAATGGTTGCATATTAAGCGTTAAACAATTTCTTGCTTGCACAGCTCTGACTTGCCACTAGATGGCTAGTGAACAGGGGTGTGGCTAGGAGCCAGGACACCTGGGATCTATCTCTACTCTGGGGACAGCAGTCAGTTGCCTGGCAGGCAGTCACTGCATGGGGAGGAGCCAGCCGGGACAAAATGGTCTTCAGCCAGCTGATGGTTGGCATGGCAGGCCAGCAGGGCCAATGCGGAGGCCAGCAGGAGCATGGGGTGCTGGTCATCGTCGGGTGCTTTGTGTTGGCCAAGACAACCTTGAATGGCTTTGGGTAGTTAAGGGTGGAGACTTGTCCAAAGCACTGCAGGCAGGTCCCTCCCCTTTGCCTCCTGCCCCCCACAAGAGTCTACTATAGTCTTCCAATGGGAGGATCTCAGCTACATGCTTTATTTTTATGGAGTTGGGGGATGTCTTCCTAGCTTGCCTCTCTGACTTTTTGGCTAAGCACAAATGAGATTCAAGGGCATTTGAACTCCAAAGCCTCTGGGCTTAGGACCTGCATATAGGATGCCTGCCTTGGATTTGGGAGCATCTTAGCCCCGGAAAGAAGATTCTGGGAGGGAGGATACTTGCCGGGGGTAGTGCCACACAGACTTGAACGACTGAACTCTGATCAGTCGATAGACTTTGGAACTGATTTTGCTAATTTGGCCTATGACACAAAATGTAATAAATAACAACAACAACAACAACAACAATAATAATAATAATAAAAAATTATCCAATGAAAGGCATCCAGTTTAGATGCTTAGAAAACACTATTTGCAATGCTCCCCCTCTTCCCCTCCCACAAAGCACAAGTGCACACCTTTGATATCTGTTTAAGAAAGGAGCTGCTTTTGGGGGAAAATAGATAGCTGACATTGTAAGTCTGAATCTTAAACTTATTATTGATCTCAGTGATGAATTACTATCATCTTTGCATAGAAGAAAATTGTAAACAGTATTTGTCTTTCAACTTGGATTGCAAAATCTTGACTAATCCTATGGAGATGAAATGTGCCTATAAACACTCATTGTACAGCACGCCAGGACAACCTCAGTGGACCAATGTGGCACAATATGAATTTTCTGGAGTGTAGTTCCACTGTATATTTGGGACCTGTGCCTAATGTTCACTTAAGCCTATGGGAGAAAAAAACAAAACAAAACAAAGAACAAAACTTGCCATTTGTTTCAGCAAACATTGAATCGGGGACTCATTACACTCTAATCATAAATAGATTCATAGATGTAGATTCATAGATGTTAGGGTCGGAAGGGACCTCAATAGATCATTGAGTCTGACCCCCTGCATAAGC
>NW_005841890.1:928790-963274 GCF_000455745.1 Alligator sinensis
TCCAGTTTCTCTAGTCTCTCCTCGTAGGGCTTGGTCTGTAGGCCCTTAACCATATGAGTGGCCCTTCTCTGGACCCTCTCCAGGTTATCCACATCCCTCTTGAAGTTCAGCGCCCAAAAGTGTACGCAGTACTCCAACTGCGGTCTGACCAGTGCCCGATAGAGGGGAAGTATCAGCTACTTGGATCTATTCATCATGCGTCTGCTGATGCACGATAAAGTGCCATTGGCTTTTCTGATGGCTTCGTCACACTGCCGACTCATGTTCATCTTGGAGTCCAGTAGGACTCCAAGATCCCTTTCCACTTCCATGCCACCCAGCAGGTCATTCCCTAGGCTGTAGGTGTGCTGGACATTTTTCCTCCCTAGGTGCAGCACTTTACATTTCTCCTTCTTGAACTGCATTCTGTTGTTTTCTGTCCACTTGTCCAACCTGTCCAGGTCTGTTTGCAGCTGTTGCCTGCCCTCTGGTGTGTCCACATCTCCCCATAGCTTTGTGTCATCTGCAAACTTGGGCAGAGTACATTTCACTCCCTCGTCCAAGTCACTGATGAAGACATTAAAGCGTATCGGTCCAAGGACCGAGCCCTGTGGGACCCCACTGCCCACACCCTTCCAGGTCGAAACCGACCCATCTACCACGACTCTCTGGGTGCGGGCCTCCAGCCAATTCACCACCCACCGGACTGTGTAGTCATCCAAGTCACAGCCTCTTAACTTGTTCACCAGTATGGGGTGGGATACCGTATCGAAGGCCTTCCTGAAGTCTAAGTATACGACATCCACCCCTCCTCCTGTGTCCAGGCGTTTTGTAACCTGGTCATAAAAAGAGACTAGATTGGTCAGGCACGATCTGCCTGCCACGAACCCGTGCTGGTTTCCCCTCAGCATAATTTGTCCTGCCAGGCTCTCACAAATGTGAGCCTTGATAATTTTTTCAAAGACTTTGCCAAGACTTTGCCAAATAAATAGACATTCTAATACAGAATGCCACATTTTCCATCTTACAGGTTGATTTTTTTTTACATTTGGGGGCAAATAAACTATCTTTATGCAAAGTGAATTTATCCTCATGAGACAGAATGACACTACTTAATGCAAGTGTAACAATCCTGGCCACCATGTCAGCAGAGATCACGTGTGGACCTGTGGCTCTGAATCAGGAGTCCTTACTGCTCAAGGTAAGGAACCAACTCCATTTGCACAGAGACAGTAACCACCTTGTAAACTTCTGGATAGGATTTTGGGATGGTGGGAAAAAAAGTCACACAGTGTGCGGATCACTGCATAGACATCCCGGTTCTGGTGTGAGCAGGACACTTTCCATACTCGATGAGGCAGGATTTATCTATCATGCGTGCACACAATAAAGGCATTTCTGTCTGCTCTTTAATTAAGCCCAGGCATTTCTTTTGTTTTATCCATTTATCTTAATATTACTGGACAACAGTACTGGAATCCACATTTGGTCAGCAGATATTCATCTACCTTTTGAGATAAGGAATGCGATGAAAGATTTTCACTATGTTAACATCAAAACCTGAAAACTAACACTGTTTCTAATGTTCAGCCTTTCAAAAGACTCCCCCAAAAATTGCCAGAAAAGAAAATTTCTAATGGAAAAAAATATGTAGTCACATAATTAAAGTGTGTAGCAAAATGGACATTGCAAAACTCATTTTAATTTAAGAAATGAAAACAGTTACAACTTATTTTCTTTTTTTAAGGGACATATTTTTCAAGGAAAAGAAAAATATTTGCTGCTTTCTGAGTCGCAGCAAAGCACCCAGCAGATCCTACTGAAATCAGCGTGGTTTAAAACAGAGTAAACTAGTAGTGACATGGACTTTTATACCTGGATCCTTCAGCCTATTCTGTATACATCCACAAGTTTATTCAAGTAGCACTGTACCAATTTTGATATGAGAGTCCCATATAAAAGCATGTTTCCTCAGACACCTTCAACATAAAGACATTAACTGACCCTTCAAAAGACATATTTGTGGTGGGATTTAATAAGAAAACCTAGAAAATAAGATCAGAGAGCAAGGGAGAAGGAGAACCCAGACTCAACTCAGCAGTGTCCAGTGTTTCAGTTTGATTAATGATCTCTTGTACGGTATCTACCATGGAAGCCCAGGTGAAAGAGCTCTGGGAGATGTAAATAATCATGGGAAGAAGAGAAAACCGGAGGCAGAAAGATTTGTTTGTAAAATTTAATGCCTTTCTGTGGCTGTCAAGATTGCTCGCACTGAGCTGCTGTTGTAGAGAGGTTCACACTGAGAATGGCAGATAAGTGAGCTTCACCGACTGTTTGACTATAAATCTCTCTGTGCGGATGTGCCAACGGCTGCATAAAGATAGAGATAGCTTGAAAATGGAAAGTTGCCTTGTGTTGCATCTGCCTTCAGTGACGTTCCTCTCAGTGCCTTTATTTTTCATCTTTGTCTCTCTCGCTGTCTCTGAGGAAGTGATCTGTGAGCTTGGGATGAGCTATGGTAATGCCATTTCTGGAAGTAGCCAAGGTAGAATGTCACACTGTGGCCGTGTCTACATGAACAAGGACTGCACAGTTGTTACTGTGCAGTTATTTAGTATTTGCATCACCAAGGGCAAAATGACTGCACAGTCACCAGTATTACTGAGCAGTAGTGTCCCTGCATGTTTTTGTTTTTTTTTCTGATGCTACTGCATTGTAGCAACAAGCTACTGTGCAGTAGCATCTTGTGTAGATGTGACCACTGATTAGGATATCAGTCCATAATCCATCCACCAGGTGTTGCCAGCAGAAAAAAAAAAGGCAAAAAAAAGGATGTGCCAATTTAATAGACTCAAACCACCCCTCCCACTTGTTTATTTTAATTGCAGAGAAATAATTGATGCCTGGGCATGAAGACTGAACTCCACCTTCTATGTCCCTTAGTGCTCATATTCCTAATGATCAACTCAATCTTTATTTCTTTTCTAGACTTGCATCGAAGGAGCTAGAACTGAAAACTAAATTGAGGCTCTTGATGCAATGACAGTCTGAATATCTAATCAGAAACTGCTGTAGCTGGTTTAGAAAGGTGCCATCTGGCTCTCCATTGCCATGACAGATCAAACCTTTAACCACAGAGCATATACCCTTCCCAGCTTGCCATTTTTTTTTCTCCACACTTTCATAGGTTGCATCTGAGGGGGTCGGGGCAAGAACCTTAACTGATATAAATTGGTGTCTCTGTCAGCTGCAGTGGAATAATCCCAATTTATAAAAGATGAAGGTTCAATCCCTGGCGTCTAGTATCAGAAGCCTCATGTCAGTAAAAACTGGGCATTTCTTAAAGAAGAATAGAAGAGAGACACAGCCATGTCTTTGGTTAGAACACATTCCCAAACTGGGGGACTTCAAGTCTCTGTTTTGGGTGACTGTCTCTTGTACCCCAAGTGATTAGGCATATTGGCTAATCTAAGATGTTGTTTTGACCAGAAATGCCATCTCCAACCCAAGAAACTTCCCAAAAACATTCCATTTAAAGCAATATTTCCACAAAATGTTTTGGTTCCAATGAAATAATATTTTTTCAAAGGGAAAAAAAAAACACTAAACAATTCCCAAGGAGCTCCAAACTATGAAACCCTAACATGTGATGCTTTTGAAGGAAGAGATACCATTTCTATCAGATTTTTTTTTCTCCTCAAAGTTATTCATTATTACAATCACTGCTTTTGATGAATAGTTGAAATTTTTGCTTCACTGTACTCCATATGCATAATATTGTCAGGTTATTATTACCTATTCCTTTACAATAGCACTCATTTAAACTATATATACTTTTCAAACAGTTGACAAGGACAGTGCCTGCTCTATATTGCTCACAGTCAATGCACAGATACATAAACAGAGGTTGGGGAAAGCAGATAGGAAATGCCAGCGGGCATTGTTGTAAGAAATGTCAAGGGTCATCTGGCCTAATCCCCTTATATGCACATTAGTTTGAGTCACTGAAGAAAAAAAAAAATGTTAGAAGTGAGTCCAAAAAGAAACATCAATGTGGTAGATGATGGTCTTGGAAATGAGTTTAATGAAGTTGCATCTGAATAAGAGGCCATACTGAAGAAGATAAAGAAGTGACTGTGCAAACTGAGTTCAACAAAAATGGGGACGTACACAGGAAATTCAAAATTCTTAAAAAAAAACAACAACTGTGTTCTAATTTGAATGAAAACTAGAAATCTCAGTATTTCCACAGGAAAAAAGTACAAATTAAAACAAAAAAATGGGGCAGTTTAGTAAGGGGAGGTTTCTACATTACGGAAATGAAATCAAACTGCCTTCAAATTGCTGCCTTCATTACTAGAAAATCCTGCATCTGCTCCTGAAGAATCAGAAATATCCTAGAGCTTCCTTTGAAGTTAGTGTGACCAAGAAGCAGCTCCCCATTTCATGGTGTAGAGGGCCAAGAACCATGAGGGGCTCCAGGCTTGTTCATATATTTGGACTACCCAAAAACTGTAAACCCCAACTGTCCATGCTCCCCAGCAATTGGGAAAAAGTATGGGAACCAGGTTAATATTTTGGAGAAAGCTGTCCAAAAAAGAAATGCTTTCATAAAATGTTTTAATTAAATTACTCTGGATTTTCTAATGATAAACCCAATTTTTCAGAAAATTCCCACCCAGCATCTAGTTGGAAGCATCCCGGTGTATGTGTATGAAATTTCACCACCAGTTTTGTTTTGATGCTGTTTCGACCTGCTTCAAGGTCAAAACAGCAACATTGCAACAAAATAGATATGGTCAAAACAGCCTCGAAATGAAACAAGGCAAGTCGAAATGTTTTGCCGTTTCAACGCTGTTTCTACAATTTGCTCATAAGCTATAAGGGGAAGGTCAAAACAGCCTATAACTTTGTCATTTCTGGCTATATTTGGATAAAGCTTGCATAAATGGTAGCCCCTTCTGAGGGTATAAAGAGTGATAAGATTCAAGAAGATAGCTGTAGGGGGTTTGG
The DNA here is from genome assembly GCF_000455745.1 of Alligator sinensis. Taxonomy (NCBI): domain Eukaryota; kingdom Metazoa; phylum Chordata; order Crocodylia; family Alligatoridae; genus Alligator; species Alligator sinensis. Next base: position 933,783 of record NW_005841890.1, read on the forward strand.
AGAAACTGCACCCCAAAATCTTGAGAGCAAAACTTGTGTCATATGTATGTGTTAAGGCAAAGCAGGGTCAAAACTATAGGAATGCTAGCCCCTGCTGAGACCACAAAGCCTGCCAAGCTTCAAGGAGATCAGTGCAGGGGGTTCAGAGAAACTGTACCCCAAAATCCTGAAAGCAAAACCCGTGTCCCGTGTATGTGTTAAGCCACAGTGGGGTCAAAACTGGATGCATACTAGCCCCTGTGGAGGCCACAAAGCCTGCTAAGTTTCAAGGAGATAGGTGCAGGGAGTTTGGGTAAACTGTACCCCAAATTCCTGAAAGCAAAACTCATGTCACGTGTATGTGTTAAGCCACAGCAGGGTCAAAACTGCAGACATGCTAGCCCCTGCTGAGGTCACAAAATGTGCCCTGTTTCAAGGAGATAAGTACAGGGGTTTGGGGGAAACGGCACCTCAAGCTGCAGACAAGCAAAACTCATGACATGGGTGACTCTGTGTGTGTTAAGGTGCAGCGGGGTAAAAGCGGCAGGGATGGTGGCCCCTGCTGCAGCAACAAAGCCTGCCATCTGTCAAGGAGATCGGTACAGGGGGGTTCTGGGGCCCTGCACCCCTAGCTGCTAACAGGCAAAACTCATGACATGGGCTTGTGCAGCTGACTGTGTCTGTCTTGGGGCAGTTGATTGTCTGTATTGATTATACCCTCTCCTTAGTCTCTGGTTTTGTAGGTGTTAATCCATGCTCGTTAAGTCATTATGTAGTAGCTAGGTACTGTGTATTGAGCTGGTCCCTGAGTGAATCATGCTTGATTGGTTACTGGTAACACAGTAGCTTAGCAGCCAGGCCTGCAGTACTCCTAACACCCCCTTCCCCTGCCCCCACCCCTATGCCCCAAGGCAAACACAGTTGCACAAGCACCCATGTCATGAGTTTTGTTTGTCTGCAGCTTGAAATGCATTTCCCCCCAAACCCCTTGTGGCAGGGCACTGTGTGTGCCTGCCACTTTAAGGGCCTGGAGCTGGCAGCCACCAGGTGCCTGACGAGGGCAGCCATTTTGGAGGCAAGGGCTGCCTATATAAACAGGGCAGTTTGGCTGCCTGGAGGCCAGGCAGTAACATTGCCTGGCTGGAGGACTGCTGAGATCATCTGGAGGTAAGGGAGGAGCTGTAGGGGATGGTAAGGAGGCTCCTGGTCCTGGGCATGACCTAAGACTGCACCCTGCTGGGAGTGGGTGGCCTGGTGGGGCTCTCAGTGGCGCGGGAGCCCCCAGGAAATGTCAGGCCAGCTACCACCCCGCTGAAAGGCAGGTCGGGGTGCCTTAACCCCTAGCCCCCACCACCAGGTGGGTAATCCCTGTGTTTGTGAAGGGCCCAGAGGGCAAACCCTGGGAGAGAGTGAGGGGCTAGAGACCCAACCCAAATAAGAGAGTACCCTCAACTGGCCCTTGCTGAGGCTGGGACCAGGATGGTCAAAAGGGCCAGGGGCCCACCGCAAGGGACGCCCAAGAGCCGGGGGCCTGGGGTCCCGACTGGCCTGGAGGTGGGCCAGGGCTGGTAGCCGAAGGTCCCGGGGGGACCACACCCGAGAGGGGAAAATGGTTTCGGGGGGGCTAGTAGCCCAAATGAAGGTGGAGAGGCCGTCTGATTGGAGGGATCATGGAGGGGTCCTGTTAGGATGATTCTGGGGCCCAGCATGGGGGCCGGTGAGGATGTAAACACCAAGATGCCATCTACAAGGCTTGGGCTGCGGTGTAGGGGAGGAAAGGAGCTGCAGAGAGCGCCCCCTGGCATCAGGGCACAAAAATGGGCAGCCTCCTGCTTGAGTGATATCAATTAGAGAATCAATTAACATCAAGGCGTGGCAGGAGAGAAGGTGGGCGGTTGGCCCAAGAACAGGTGGGCGGGCCATGGAGATCTGCCCCGAGGAGGCCCCCTGTTACACCCCTGTACTTATCTCCTTGAAACTTGTCAGACTTTGTGGCCTCAGCAGGGGTTAGCAAGCATGCAGTTTTGACCCTGCTGTGTCTTAACACATACACGTGACACAAGTTTTGCTTTCAGGATTTTGGGGTGCAGTTTCTCTGAACCCCCTGCTCCAATCTCCTTGAAACATGGCAGGCTTTGTGTCCTCAGCAGGGGCAACCATCCCTGCCGTTTTGACACTGCTGTGATTTAACACATACATGACACAAGTTTGGCTCTCAAGATTTTGGAGTGCAGTTTCTCCAAACCTCCTACGCCTATCTTCTTGAAACTTGGCATGTATCATGACCTCAGAAGGTCCTACAAGTTCTGCAATGTTTATCGAAACCTGGCCAGAAATGACAAAGTATAGGCTGTTTTGACCTTCCCCATTATATCCTATGGTCAAAACATCAAAACAGGGGCGAAACGGCAAAACATTTTGACAGAACAAAATGGAACAGCCGTTTCGACTTGAAACAAAAGTTGAAATGAAACACTGTTCTGTTGAAACATTGAAACGCTGGTCGAAACAAAATGCTTCCCTTTCGCACAGTCCTAGTTGGTGAGGCAGGACACATGATATGGAGGGTGGAGAGGGGCATCATGAATAGGAAGAAGGTACTTACAAGCCCCATGCACATGCTTTAGCCAGTTAGTTAGTCTGGTGTCACCCTGAAGACTGTTCTCTGTCTGCCTTTAAAACAACAGGGCTCATAATTTCCTTACAATTTCCTCTTCATTTATTTTTTCCTCATGAATTACAAACTGACTGAAGTGATCTTTCACACTTACATAGAGGGCTTTGTCACGAAGAAGGTTAAATGATTATATACAGATGTAACCAATAAGTATTAATCTCCTAATGTTGTATGTCCCTGCTTCGGAAGATAGTTTGTTTGTTATTTATAGCTTTAAATTATATGAAAGGCAAGAAAAGAGACTGAAAACAATTTAGCTGTGCAAATAACTGGATTTAGTTCAGTGGTGATGTGTAGGGGCTGCATGGAGGTGCACATGCATCCCCTGAGAGCACCAGTGCACCCCCTGACCGGATGTGCTTGCCACTTAGGTGATGGGAATGGGGGCAGGAGGGAGAGCCAGTGCCCCCCATGCAGGTGCCAGGGCGTGGGAGTGCCAGATGAAGTGGGACCGCCAGAGGAAGGACTCCCCCCCTCCCCCCCCCCCCGCCCCCCCCCGCAGGTTGGTGGGATCAGCCCAGTTTACTGACTGGTCGCTTGGGGACACGTGCTCCCTCCCTCCCAACTAAGGTGACACCAGTTGCCTATGCCTTAGTTAACATGCGTTCCTTCTACCATATCCTTTGTCATGCTTCTCAGTGATTGTGACCAAGTACAGAAGTTACACTTTCTGTGCTGTAGGTGCACAAAAAGCACTCTACAGCCGTAACCAAATAGACAGTCAGGGTACATAAAGTTCTGTAAAAATGGTGGATCCTGCTTTAAGACAACCCTGGATGGATCTGTCCTCAGACTTCAGTGCTGTAGGTTAGAGCACTGTAATGAGCATCTATACCAGATCCCACCACAACTCAAGGTAGATCACACTCCTCCAGCAACCCATAGGGCTTTTTGGCACCCTGCTCATCCCTGCTCACATGTGCTAGCCTTGGCCACAGCTTGTGTGGTCTGCCTGAGCCCTGGGCTGGCCCTGCCTTGCCCCCAGGCTGTTGCTAACAAGAGTCAGTGAAGTCTCTGTCCCCAGGCCCACCCCCTTTCTCCCTCCAGGTAGCAAAGATCCAGCCACACACAGAAAACTGCTTACTGCTGAATTTCATCTTATCGTATATTGTCATAGGTGCAGGTAAGCAAGTGCTGAATGCAGGTCTGCTGCTATTTTTGCCTCCGCTCACAGTTAACTTGTGATTCATCTGCACTGATTTTTGCCAACGGGCAAGTTCCCTAATGGAAGTAAAAAATGTACTTGAACATGCCAAAACTTGACATCAGCACACCTACCAAGGTCTTAAACTCAAACTGATTGAGGTCTCAAACTCAAGTTATTCATTTGGAGACATCATTTGTCAATCTGCTTTTTTCCTATGTTATTTGGGACTACCACTGATGAAGAAATAAGGAAATGTGCAGCTCAGATTGTTCAAGCTCCAGGTTATGTAACTTAGTTGTAAAAGGGACTTCATAGATTAAACAAACATTTTTTTTCACTTTTTATTTACAACCTAGCATTTGCTTTTAGCAAAACAGGGGGGCAGAATCTTATTTCACTTTTTCCTTCTAAATTGCAATCCCCAGGCCATGTAACTACTATTTTTAGCACTCGTGTACAGTTTGTAATCTAATTTGACGTGTCGTGTGGAGTCATAAGCATCTCTGGGTAGGGGAAGGGGTTGCAGATCATGAGTCTCCCATTTTCTGCTATTGAGCTAAAATGCAAGAGGTCCCTCCTCTATCTCTGATATCTAACACCTTGATTTCATAGGGGATTGTTCCATGTACAATCAAGAGTGGATCTAGGAATAGGGTATGGGGGTTCTGCCAAAATGTGCTCTACTTCAGCTGTGTCGCACGTGACAGTGAAGTCTGAGCTCACTGTCTGGTTGGTGCAGTCTCCTACTGGAGCTCCACATAAGCAATGAGCACTGAGCTCACCAGCTGATAAGCCTGGAGTCCAGGTGGTGGATACTTCTAATGTTTGCCTTCTCTTTCTGTCCCTCCTTCCCTCCCTCCTCTGAATTCAGCAGCAGGGGAAAAGAGGACGAGTGGTGGTAGCAGGGTTCACCTTCTAGGCTCTGGAGTGGCATGAAAGCAGGGGGTCTGGGAAGACCCCAACAATGTGTGACACAACCAAACCAATTGTTGTGATCATGCTGCTGCACCTTCTCTGGATCTGTACCTGGGTACAACTCTCTAATTTATATGCCCAGCATATGTGTGTATGGAACCATGTAGGTCCTTGGCCAGACTGCAGCCTCCTATGCTTGCTCAGTAGCTGTGTGGATCTGTACATGTTGTCACTGTACATAAAGTAAGATCATAAACCATGCTTTGGTGTCATAAAAGGCACTTGCACAACTGGCTAACTGCCATTTGGGGCCATAAGGTAAAATAGGACTTTGCTTTCACAGTTCAGCTTCATCATCTCTATCTCATGACTGCTAGCTAGCCACATCTGTTGGAATATTACTCTACAGCATGGGTTGGATTGTGGGGGGGAAGATCCTTATCTGGCATAACTCATCACCCTCTATCCAATCAGCTGGAGCAATGTCAAATCACACCAACATCACAAATGACACCAAATCCCCTCATAATATTCATAATATTTTAACTTAGCCTCACACGGCATAAAGGATCTAATATAGCATTTATGTAAATTTAAGTTTCTGTTCACCAGTGATGGTAAGATATCAAGAATACTATACAAGCTGCAAGGAATGTGAAAGGCTAAGTGCATTCAGATTTTACCACCCAAGGTTTGGGCATTAAAAGATTCGTACCAGAGCTAGTTCAAAAAGTCTGCAATGCAGCACTGTTTGCTGTGCTGCTGTATACCATTTGTGTGGTTACAACTTCTTTTTTTTTTTTCCTCCATCCCTCCCTCCCTCGCCCTTGTTTTATTTTCAAGATATTACTTGGAATAAGAGTGCACATAAAACTGTTGCCTATGTGCAGTTGAAGAAATACTGCCAAAGCCCCCTTCCCAAACTGGTTTAAGATCTAATCAGAATCTGTAGGTTATTATCTGTGTGACAGTTTTATCTCACTACTCTCCAATCAGTATTTTACATCATTGCACTTGATTTAAACTAGCATGTAAGTCAATTAAATGATGTAGGTCAACCACTTTTGTTTTTCAGGGAACAACTTTTTTTCTAATTGATTTTGGCACATTCTGTTTTATACGGGAAAAGGAAAAAATGTGTAGAGAATAATTCCGTGGGATGGTACTAGAGATTGTCACGTAGTGAACCGTTATTAGGTGAGAGGGATTTTAAGAAGTGAGGAATAGATTACACTAATGCATGCACTTCAATAGGTCTTGGCACATAGGAATCTATATCTAGACTGCTCTATGCATTGAATCTTTTCTTCTAGTAGGCATAAGCAAGGGATGAAGCCAGGGATAGATCTTGTAAATATATAGCTTTAAATGCTGCTGCCCATGAAGCTGCTATGTTGACAAAGTGCATTAGTTACGACAACTGTTAAGTGAAGCAATTCACATTTATTCTCGAATGCTTGGCCCCCTGTTTGGGGTTTCAGAGTATCTGATGGACACAAAGATTATGAGAGAAATTCAGGAAAGGCAAGAGGGAGGGAGAAATGTACAGGGATGGATTGGAAATAAATGTCTGAGCTTGCTTTAGAGGAAGGTGAATAATTGCCTTTGTTTATGAGATGGATTCAGAGGGCCTGTGGTGAGTTCATGGCAACATAGGGCAGCAGAGTGATATAATGGGTCCAACACTGACCTGACGCTCCAGAGCCCTGAACTGCCTCCTTTGATCTGCCACTGAACTGTTGTAGGTCCTTAGGAGAGTGACCTCCTTCTTTGGACCACGTTCCCTACCTACCTTGGGAACGCTTATTTACATTAGACTACAAGCAAAACATGTCTCTTACAACATGAATATACAACACTTCGGACAATTAATATTACTTTAATAAAAAGGCCATACTCACTGGTTGCATCTACATGAGACCCTCACTGTGCAATAGCTTGTAACTACTGCTCAGTAGCGTCGCTGGATATGAACCATGATGTGACACTACTGCACAGTACTAATGAGCTCCTGTGCAGTCAGTGTTACCACAAAGCCGTGCTGCTGTGCAGTAACGCTGGTTACGGAGCAGTCATTTAGTATTGGGGTATGCAAGTACTAAATGACTGTGCAGTAACAACTGTACAGTCAGGCTCTCATGTAGACACAGCCAGTGTGTAGAACTGATCTACACAGTCACCATGGAAATCTAAAATAAAGTCTATCACTACATCTCTGCTATTAGCTACTGAGTAGTCATCTAGTACTTGGGTATGCAAGTATTAAATGATGGCACAGTAACAACTATACAGTCAGCCTCTCATGTAGACACAGCCAGTGTGTAGGATTGTTCTACACAATCACTGTGGAAATATAAAATAGATACAGTCTATTACCTCTCTACTTGAATAATTTTACTGGTTTCCTGTTATCTTTCATATCAAAGTCTAATGCTCTTCATACTATAAAATGTCTGCACTTATTGCAATAACTGGAATGACAGATTGTACAGTGTGTGCACAGTTAATAAATGCTGAATTTTTTTTAAAGAATTGAAAGAATAAGGGGGGGAAAGGAGAGAGAATTCCATTTGTTTCAAAACTGTACAAATTCCCCTCCTAAAATTTGAAATGAAAAAATTGCAGCAAAGGCTGTGGTTGGAAATGTAACCATTCCCCCCCCCCCCCCCCCCCCCCCCCCACCAACCCCCCCCCCCCCCCCCCCCAGTTCTTTTAAATGAGATTTTGAAATTGGAAATTTGGTCAAAATTTCACCCGTGTCCTTTTTTTACTAGAAGGCACTGCCAGTTCCAAGATCTTTGTGTTTGAACAATATAAGCTTTCTAAAAAGTACCAACCTTCTAGCATAAATAATCATTTGTGTATTGACACAGCAGTTTGAGTCAAGATCACACGTATATAGACATGCTTCTGTTAAGCTTTAGTCTAGCTAGTTTAGGCATCGGTACTAGTTTAATTGTGGCATCACATGCTTCAGTTTAGGTACCACAGCCTCACCTGGGAATCTAGTTAGGAAATAGTCCATACAGGTGCTGCAGCATCTCTGATATTGGTCCTGTATGAAAACTATTTTGAAGAGTTTTCCCCAATCACAGCTCTGATTGCAACATAAGCATACCCTAAATCTCAATATCCGGTTAGAAAATACAGAAAACAAATTAAAGTATAGTATGGAAGTAGAATAGTAAAAACCAGACAAGGGCATTGATCCACTGACTCACTAAGGCTACAGAGCAGTACCATAGCCCCCATATGGCTGGGCCTCCATATGTTCTATATGGCTGGGGCTCCATATGGCCCCAGCACTGTAATGAAATGTGCTTTTAGAGTATGCAGGATGGGTCACCATAGGTGAAGACGAGACAGGACATGTACCAATTTCCTTTCACTGTTTCTCCATCCCCAGTGGAGCATAGAGAAATCAATCCTTCTGCTAAGTATAGCAACTGAGATTGCCCTTGTGCTTTCCTGTTCCATGCAAACATCAGAGATATCCTATTCTAAGTATTTAGTAACTATATATAAATCTCATCTGCTGATAAAATGTGTGCTTTTTCCAAATCATGAAAGGCAGTTGCAGATTTGTGATTGCCATTTCCATTAATATTTTTACTGTTGTGTCATGGTAGCAAATAGACTGTAAACAGATGATTCATTTCTCCCGAGAGGAAGCCTTTTGTCCTCAGATCCTCCAGATGTACAAGGCCATTCGCCCATTTTAAGTCCTGATGTCTGTGAGAGAAAATGTGCTAACACTTTTTCCTGGGACACCCCTGTGTGCATCTTTAAGTTACCTGTGGATCATTTCAGTGAACTGCTAGTCATTGCAGGGACCAGATTGTCAGGCCATGAGCTCCCACTCACCACCTATTAGTCGAGGAGCAACAACGCATCTTGGAAAGGCCATGTGTGTAAATTGCTGTGTTGCTCCTGTTTTGATGTGGGTCAAAGCCCAGGGCAATCAGGACCACTGCAAATGAGATGTCTGTTTACAGTTGATTGGAAATTCCTTATCAAAGCTTTTTTTTCCTTTCCAATAGAAAACGGCTTCTGAGTAGATAATTGGGGCAGCGAAAAGGGAAATGTATTCTTTGCCAGCCACAAACAGCAGAGGAAGTGCAGAAAACTTTTATGACTGTTGAGTCCTAACTCAACTGTTTTGCTGTTGGGATTAGATGCTAATATGTTTCCTCATCCTTGATAAGAGGAACAAGCACTAGTGTCCAGCATAATTTTGCCTACTGGCAATACCCTTTTAGCAGAAGTCCAAAAAATGCAATGAAAAACCTCATCCCAGGCTTACAGTTATAAAGTAATGAAGACTAATTCAGTGCCCAATCAATATCCTCAGACTCCTGTAGGCTTTGATGTATCCTAATAAATGTGGTTGCCCTTTGGAATTGGTTTTAATGCAAATTCACTGTCACTATTAAAACATGGCATTTTGAGCCTGCCCTAAATACTGAGATCTTCATGCCTCTGATTATTAAAAGTGTTACAAGGAAATGGGGCAGTTAGAGCCACTTTCAAGCAAAGGAAAGGGCTGAGGGAAAAGCTCTTTCTCTTGCCGTTGGGTACAAAGTACAAAAAATCATTTGACATAGTGCGGCTTGACTCTGAGGTACAATGTACATAAAAGCAGGAGGAGGAGGTAAGGATGAAGAAATGCAAGACATGAAAGGGCTTTGTCTCTCAGGAACTCACTAAGGAGCTGTGGATGAGTGCTTAACAAAAATCTATCAATTTAGCATGTTGCCTTCCAGCACTGACTGAATACAGTCCTTTTAGCTGCTTCCTTCAGACATGCTGTAGAACTGCAGGTGACTCAGGAACTATTGAGAGTGAGGTTAGGATACTCCATATGCAGCCATTATAAAAACTCTCTAACTTCACTTTGAGCAATGATCTATTTGAGGCAGCTACGGCCAGAGATTGCCCTCTTCACCATAGTCCTGAAAATGGAGGAAAAAGAATCTGCAGTGTGGGGGTCAGATTGAAGTCAACAGGAATATAGGACTGGAAAGGGCCTCCCAGGCCATTGAGTTCAGGCTTCTGCATTGGCAGGTGACCGTTTACCCAAGATTCCTGAAAATCATCCCATCAAAACTTCCACAGATGACTACAAGGGACAACATCAGAAATACCAGGAACCACTTACAACAAGCAAAAAGTAGGGTAGACAGGGACACCACCAGTATGCAGGCATTGCAATGGCAGAGAAGTTAATACCTGTTCAGTGGATCCCAGGAAGAAGATCGTGCAAAGGAACATGGATTACAAAGGAAACAAGAGTTGTGCCAGTTAACATCAGTTCAGGATCAGGGCCTATATCTCTGTATTACTGCTGTGTACTTGTGCTTCCGCATTTTTTACCTCATTTTCACAATCATTTTATCTATGGGGATTTTGTAGAGTGGAAGGGTGGGACACCCAAAGTTAATGGTAACTATTTCCTCTCTAGGCAGCCGCTGCCATTTTTGTTCATTTTTAAATGCAAAATTTCTTTAAACTTCAGAAAGAAAAAATGAGATGACATTTTCAAAATGGAGTATAAGTAGAGACAGTTGCCTTCAGCAAGTCTGTACTCTCTGATTTTTAACACATTTTACTATTTATGAAGAAAACTTTTAGCTCTAAGAAAATAAGGAGCACCTAATCCTGGTCCCACGCAGAGGCTATGCAGCAAGCTCACATTATATACTTGCCATTAGAAAATTAAGTCATGCAGCTCTTGGGTCTGAAGTGCCATTTTGTAATAAAGTAGGGCGTCCAACACCACTAGAAACACTCATTTCTCCCCCTGTTATATGCAACAATAAATAATTGGCTTTATTGCACAAGAGCTGTGTTGCTGACAGGTCCTTCTGTGCCGTCATCTTGCTTAGACAGCATAACTCCCTTTCTATTTTTGGCATTTGATCATCCTTACCTCTGTAACATCTGCATGTTTTTCTTTATTGCTTTAGATTTGATTGATTTCAGCCAATTTTCTTAATTTGTCTAGATAGCGCAGTAGTTTAATTCCACCCTCAGAGGTATTAGCCAGTCCTCCCAGTTTCAGATTAACCATGAATTTGATTAGCACTACTCTCTACTCCATCTTCCCAGAGTTTAATGAAAATATTTAATACTGTTGGATTCTGTATTTGAAAAGACTCCTGTGAGGCCCTGTTTTGACATCTCCTCTGAGGTCAACCCTGAAACATTAATAATGACTCCCCGCGTTTGAATTCTTTAGTTAGTTGAGTATCCACTCTGAAGTAGTTTAGCCTAATCTATAAAGAAAAAAAAATCATTGGAAAATTAATCTAGTGCTAGAATTAAGAATAGACTATCCTAATAGGTCTCTAAGCACTTGGGGGAGGGGGATATTTCAGCAATGATCTATTGTAGCTAAGTGGTGTTTTATTTCTAAAAGGAAGCCAAGAATATCCCTTCTCAGCTAGCTGCCTTACATATGTATGTAGTCCGGGTACACCCGGGGGGGGTGTGCCCTGCCCTCCGATGACAGAGGTGGTGGTCAGGCAGGTTGCTGAGGAAGGGGTCAGCTACTGGAGCGGCTTCCTCCCCTCTCTATAGAGCCAGACCAAAACCAAGTACTTAACCATGAACAATTTATTACAAGAATAAATACAAACACTTAATATAAAACAGAATATTTTCAAGGCTTAACATATAATACCATATATAATATTCCACAATTCACATATAATACCAAATATGAAACAAATAACTTACAACCTATACAAAACAATTAACACCTAGGGATATTAACCCATATAACCCAAGTACAGTAACAATAATATTTCTTTAAACCTTCAAAAACAACAATACCAATATACACATTGAGGTATTAAAACACATAAACCATATAACCCCCCTTAAAGAATACACCTAGCTATATAGCCCTTAACACAATGACAGACTCAGAATAGGGAGTGCATCCAATACCTCCCTGATGGGTTTTCCTGAAGCCCCTCCCCTTTGGGGCCCTGGCACGTGGACACGCCCCTCCCATCGTAGAGGGTGGAGGCAGCAGACCCTCCTCACCCATGTCAGCCTCCCCTGCAGGGCCTACTTCCCCAGTAACTCATGCTTCCTCTCTGGAGAAGTCAAAGCTCATCCCCTAGTGGCCAATCCTGCAAAAGCCTCTCCCCAGTGGAGCCTTCGACTCTCTTCAATGGCCCAGCACCCCACACTGGGCACCCAGGGCTCTCTCTCTCATGGGAGGCAAGCCCTTGCAGGCTCTGGCTCTCCAGTCTCACACCGGGGGCTCTCCTTTTTCCCAGACCCTGCTCTGGGCACCAGGGCTCTTTTAGTTAAAGGTGGAGCCACACTGTGGGGCTCTGGTTACTCAGTCTAGGGCCAGGGCTAACATAAGCAACTGCAAGGTAGTTTCTCTGTGTGCCAACCTGTGCATCACATGAGGCCTAAGCAGCTGCGAGCTGCTCCCAGGGCAGATTCTCTGTGCGCCGACCTGTGTACTGGGTGAGGCCTGAGCAGCTTCAAGCTGCTCCCAAGATGGACTCTCCATATGCTGACCCATGCACTATGTGGAGCCCGAGCACCCTTGAGCTGCTCCCAGGGCCAGCTCTCCATGCACCGATCCATGCACTGCTGAAGCTCAGGTGGGGTTCTGAGGATGGCTGTCTCTGAAGCTCCTCTCTCCTCACCATCCCTCATCGTCTCTCCCCAGCATGCCAAGCATGCTCCCCTTATATACTCCTCAGGGGCTCCACCCCTGAAGTTCTCCAGACCTGACTGGTGCACTTTCGATTCAGGTCCAGCTGCTCCTTGCCCCCTCCCTTCAGAAAAGGGCATGGTATTGCTTCCCTTTTCTGTCTCCAGATTTTGGAATGAGCTTCACCAATCAAAAAGCAGACCCTCAAGCCTGCGGCTCTACCCAAACCCCGAAAAAGATATGCCTGCTACACTAATATCACCCCCGTTTATGTAATTTCTCCATAGATCACAATTTTTGTGTCTTTATTCACACAATGCACGTATGAGGAAGTCCCTTGTGGTTCAGTAGTAGCATCCCTGTTTGCCACCCAGGAGACCTGGGGTCAGTTCCCAGGTGCTTATACAAATACAGCCATGGAGGCACCAAATATCTGGACATAGTCTAGTCTTTGAATTCTGTATCAGTGGCCTAAAGTGGGGATGGAAGGTCTGGGCATATTCACTCCTGCCTAGGCATATGTACTGAAGGTCTAGGTGACCTCTCGTGCATACATCATGATTTCCTTTGGCTGACCTTTGATGATCTTTTGGCAGCCATTGATCCAAAGGCGAGGATCAACAGTTGCCAAACCTCTATGAGGCCAAAAAACAAACAAACAAAAAGGATTTTATGTAAATTGGTTTGTTTGTTTTTTTGGTAACTACAAAACATAATAAAAGCCAGACCCAGCACCTCTACTAGGCTTTGCAATGCCCCAAAACTAGGTCCCTGGTCCCAGGAGAGTGATCCAAATGCACAGGGTCAGGACTTAGAATTACTGCATATTTATAATGGGAGATGTCAGAGCCTCCAAAGGTAGATCCAGAGAACTCAAAGGCATCTAGAGCTGACTAGCCAACAGGACGCACAAAGCACATGAACACGTCCTGCCCGTGTTTAGAGATCAGATGCTTCTGTTCCCTTTTAACTGAGTCCTTCCTAAGTGACAATTTGTGGTGGGAAAGCCCACCTGCATAAAGGCCTAATGGTTAAAAAAACTCATGCAGGAAGCCTGGGGCATGCTGCTGCCAAGTTTCCAAGAGTCAGAGGGCCAGAAGATAAGCATGGTGGTGTTTCTCAGGTCTAGTTGGGGAGGGTACTTCCCTCAGATGATGGAAGTCCTGGTTTCCACTCCTTGATACCAGGATTGTTTGAGCATTTTCCATTAGACAATTATTAGGTAAAATACAGAGACAATCTTGGAAGCAGGGATCACACCCAATTTCTACTTCCTCCCCACACTATGAGCAACTAACCTATCAGATTACAGGGACAGACTCCCTCTTGTTTTTTAATCGCTTTCTGTCCTAATTGCATTTAATTGCACACTTAGTTTCACAGTAGCCCAGCTTCTTCAATAGAAGCTGGAGAGAAAATTACTCCTCTGCCATCCCCCAACCTGCCAGAAAAACATTTTCCTAGGAATTAGATTAGATTTGAATCCCCATAGCCTGAAGAAGGCTTCAAACCCAGGTGTCCCGTTGTCTGTGAGAACTCCCTAATCGTTAAAGAACTGTACAAAACTCCACCAGCCATTGTTTTGAATTAAAGTAATCCTGATTATTATACTCTGTATTGAATTAAATTCAGTCAGTTGTAGTTAGGGATGGTATGTAGACACCTAACAGACCAGGTTTCCCTGGGGGTTTGGGCAGTTTAGATGTCTCCTTTGCTCTTATCTGGCTTGCAATGGAAATTAGGCAGGAATTTGTGGGGGCCGAGAGGGGATCGAGGATCAGGAGTCCTCGGGAACGCTAGCTGGGGTTGCGGCTGCGATCCCGTGACGGGAAGATGGGTACTCTCTATCACCGGAGCGGAATTAGGCACAGACGAGACACGTATCAATTGGAAAACAGAGGTAGCTTTACTTACACTGTAGAGTCGTATACAGCACAGGCAATCGTAGTTGCAACAATTCTATTCTGTAATCGGTAATCGAGGAGCTCTTGTAGACCGGGTAGCTCGGGTCTAACTCGGGCATGCAACACGGAGGATACGTAGCAAGGCTTCGCCGATGGGGAGTCGTTGGCAGGTGATCAAGCTGCCAGAGTTCCACTCCAGGGGGAATCGCGGAGTTCTCCAACTAGGGCAGAAATGCCCCTAACCTTTTATATGGCTAACGAGCCAATTGCCAGCCGCCACGTGGGGATAATTTAAATTCAGCCAATCATATTATGCAAATCTGCATTTCCTCGGCGTGAACTCTATCCACGCCGGAACTCTTCACCATGCCGAGACTTCCCCTGCCTTACCATGCCTTGTGCTAGAAAGTTCCACTGTGTCGAGGCACTGATCCAAATCAGCTCTGACAGAATTAAGTAGCCAACTGGTCAAATTGGATCACTTCAGGGCATATACAAACCCAAGCAGAGGCCTCCAGGGAATTTTCCATTGTATAATGGATGTGCACAGTGAGCTTAGATGCTTACTGTGTTTTCTGACTACTACAGCATCATTTTGGATCATGCATTGGGCATCCCAATTCTATATAATTCCCATTTTGGCAACTATGGGCATGTGTAGATGAAATGGGGCCCTAAATTGAAGTGGTGGGTTTTAAAGAACACTCCTTCAATTTAGGGCTCATTAAACCCTCGTGTCATGCACACCCCCCACTGACTACCTGTCTCTCCAACAGGGAGAGGAGGCAAGCTGCCAACATGTGAAGTGGTCCCTGGGTGGCAGGGGGGCTGGTGTTTCCTTCCACAGCAGCAGTGCTCCCCACGCCAGGTGGCCCCTGCCCGCAGGCATCCAGCTCAGGCGGTCCTGGGGGGGCACCGCAGCTGTGGAGGGAAACACCAGGCCAGGCCCCCACGCAGCTCAGACAGGCAGGCAGGACTGGGTGGGAGGAAGGGGAAGATCAGGCTTGCCTCTTTTCTTGGACGGAGCCTGCCTTCCCAGGCTGCTTCCAGGCTGCCTGCAGGGCTTCCTGCAGAGCCCCTGAGCTGCACGGAGCCTGGTGCTTCACTCCACGGCTGTAGAGGCAGCAAACTAAAACTCCTCAAAGGAGTTTTAGTTTGCTGTGCCCCAAGTCATTTAAGGCATGTTACGATGCTGAATTTCCTTCAGCAGCTGGAATGAATGCACAATACGCTGCCGAGGTGTGTGAAGACCGGCACCATTAAAGCAATGCAAAATCATTTAGCCCACTTTAAAGTGTCATGCATACGTGCCTCTCTTTTCATTTACACATGGCCTATGGGACCAATCTGGATTTGAAAGGACATAAGGATAGCAAACCATCCCCTCCCCCCCACCCCCATACCCCAAAAGACCTGTGATGGTGCAAGGAACTGAACATGTGACCCTGACATGAGAATCCCAAGTCTCACATGACACTCACATGAGAGTGCCATGTCCAAAAAAACATCATTTCTATGTACACTAATATACTACCTACCAATGCTGTCTTTCATAGCCCTAAATCTAAAGCAACTTCCCAACTTGACAATGCATTGCTCCTCTCCATATATTTGTTCTTTACTTTATCCTTTTCTAAAAATAAGATACATAGCTTTACCTGGTGACACCTCATTGTTGCTCTTCCCAGCAACTAGTCCTGGGTTGTACTGATATCTGTTTTGAGTAGTGCACTGGGATAGATGGGAAATGCCAACCAGTTCCTTCCCCACATGAACAGTCAGGGGTTGTAGATGACCCTTAAAAGATGATGAACTGACCCCACATGGCGGCTCATAGTATGGGTAGCTGGTATAGAGAAGTAAGGGTATATAAGTAGGGACTACTTCAAACTCAGTCCCCAGATGAAAGGTATTTGTGTAGTTTCCTTTCTCCTCTTTTTGCAAGACGCAAATAAATGACTGGTATTCTAGCAGTGCTGCAATGTGCATTTGGAAATGCCTTTATTGAAATCTGACTACAGGCACAAATGATTTAGGTTTGAACCTTGAAAGTGTTTTGCAGTCTATGCCACACTTTGCTGGCAGAGATGAATGCTTCTGAGCTATCCAGCCACCCTATATAATTCTGGTCTCATACCCCCTCACACCAGTTCTTCAGTTAAACCTTTTGGTCACTCCGAATTCCCTCATGCTTTGCACTCACCAGTATCATAGTGTTTTGGCAAAAAAATGGCAATTGAGAATCAAGATTTAGGCTGTGGTCCTTGATCCAACAGAAACTTCACACTCCATTTTCTTCCCTGTGTCTCTAACCTCATGGAAAGCAGTGGTGCTGTCACAAAATGATGATTCCAGGAATGCTGGGGAAAGGCTAGCCCCAGTCACCTGACTGTGATCAAATTATAATAGTTCTTACCCCAGTCACATCAGAGGGATTAAATTCTGCTGTGCCCACTAGGTAGTGCTGAAGACAGGTGAACCGAGAGTGGGCATGGAGTTTGGATGCCATTCAGATGAGCATTCCCTTGTAAATGTGGACATTTGCCCCATTGTCTTTAACCCTTTGCGTGTGAAACCTTGTAACACCAGCCTCCCTTTTGTGTTTTTGTTGCTTCTCTATTTTAAACATGGAAAGGAATATCCATCAGGGGAAAAAAATCTAGCAAGAAGTTTTTTGGTGCTTACTGACTCTTCTCTACCTCAGTTAGAGTCTGGAAGTGGGAGGGGACACACAAATGAACATAATCTTTACTAGCTATTTCACAAGATTAGCGCTGTCATTGGTGTTTAACTGCAAAAGTGCCCGGCTGTTCAAGGTCCATATATATTTTTTTTTCTTCAAGTCCATTTTACACATGCTTAGTTGAAAATATTATTTTTGTTTTTTAAAGTATGCAGAAAAACACTCTTACAATCTTTCCAGTAGCTCTGCAAGTAAGTAAATACCTTTTTTTTTATCTGGTATTGTTAATATACCTCATTCTTCTGGATCTCCCTCTTTCCCACACTGTCTTAATGCAGAAACAAAGTTTTGCCATCCTTGACTTGTCTTTTGCCCATCGTTTCTGTTGTTAAATCTTGTTTTCTCTCTCTGAATAATGTTCGAGAGAGAGATCTTTCAATCATCCCCCCTTCCTTCGAAAACAGTGTGCATATTGAGCTAAAGGAAGCTATTTTATTGTAAAATGACAATGCATATATAAAGAACCATTGTAGGCCTAATCAGCTCTTTTGCAATATTTCTGAAAGTGAATGTGGTTCAGGATATCACTACAGAGCAAGTGCAAATATTATCCCTGCTTCTGCTTCTGATCTGCAGTGTCACATGATGCTAGTTATTTAAGCTGCCTGTACACATGCTTGGGTGTGGGCGTTTTAATTAGAGCAGTTCCCAGAGAGTTGCTGTAATTAAAATGCCACAGTGTTACTTGTATCACACCCCTGCATGTATACAAATGGCTACAGGATGCTTTAACTAAAGCTCATTCCACAAGTCTTAGTTAAAGTGCCCTAGTGGCCATTTTTAAACCTGGAGGAGCTAATACACGTGGTGCTGAGGCCATGCTAGATTGCTGAGTTTGCTCCAACGCATTCTAATTACAACACGTTGGAGCACATTTATAGGCATCCTTTACTTCTGGTTTTCCCTCCCTCCCTTTTTCTGTTTGGTTGACTTAGATGGCAAGCTTTAGCTTCAGAGACTGTCACTAATTATGGATTTTGTTCAGTGACTTGCACAGCAAGGCCTTGAGTTTGATTAAGACTTCTAGGTGCAAATGCAGTGCAAACAATAGACCTTAGGTAAAATTACATATTTCAAGCTCACCCACAGCCTGTGGGTCTAGGACTTAATGTGGAAATTATATGAAATAAAAAAAGAATATATGCCAATTATCAATCACATGCAAAATTAACTTAATGGACAATAAAGCACTTACCCTCTGCCTGTTTGACCTTTGGAAAAAAAACCAAAACCAAAACATTAATACTGTGTTATTCTGCAGCTCGTCAAGTAGTTTAAATAATATATGGAATCATTTTTCAATACCTAACATGGGAACACAAGGTGACACCCATTTCATGTTACATGGTCTGGAGATGAAAGGTTACTGTTTTATTTATAAAATATAATGAGTTAAAAAATAACAGTATCATAATTGATGTAAAATTGCTCTATTAGAATGATTTATGCTCATTATGCTAGCTCAGATTGTTTCTAAATGAGGCATTTGGGGTTCATATTCATTGTCTCTTGACTAATTTTAAAGGACATTTAAAATAACTTAAAGCAGAAAATTAATTGGACAGGTCCAGAATCCAAGTATGCCTGAAATTAAAGGACAGGTTGTTATTGTGGTTTGAACATATGAATTTACTTCTCAGTAAAGTATAAGAAAAACTAAAGTGATTTAATTTAACCAAATTTTAGGGGTTCAGATAACTGAACCTAAGACAATTTTTTTGGTTGCTTGGTTTTTGACAAAACTCCTTTTTCTCTCATCTTCTTTCCCCTTTTTTTGGAAAATGTCATGTAGTCAAAACCGAAACATTTGAATTAAACATAGTAAACATTTTCTTTTGAAAATTGTTTATTTCAGATTTGAATTTCTGGTTAAAAGATGGGCAAGCTCCAGAATAGCCTTGTGGTTATTGCACACCAGATCAATGCCCTGTCAGCAACTGGTTGTTGTGAAGAGAAAGCATCTTACTATTTCATGTGTCACAAATGATTTTGAAGGGATCTTATTTTATTCCTTATCAGAACAAAACCAAATTTCAAATCTTTATGTCTTTTCATGCAGAAAATGCAATTGTTTAGTGTACAGCCCTGAGCAGAGCAGTTCCCAGAGAGTTGCTGTAATTAAAATGCCACAGTGTTACTTGTATCACACCCCTGCATGTATACAAATGGCTACAGGATGCTTTAACTAAAGCTCATTCCACAAGTCTTAGTTAAAGTGCCCTAGTGGCCATTTTTAAACCTGGAGGAGCTAATACACGTGGTGCTGAGGCCATGCTAGATTGCTGAGTTTGCTCCAACGCATTCTAATTACAACACGTTGGAGCACATTTATAGGCATCCTTTACTTCTGGTTTTCCCTCCCTCCCTTTTTCTGTTTGGTTGACTTAGATGGCAAGCTTTAGCTTCAGAGACTGTCACTAATTATGGATTTTGTTCAGTGACTTGCACAGCAAGGCCTTGAGTTTGATTAAGACTTCTAGGTGCAAATGCAGTGCAAACAATAGACCTTAGGTAAAATTACATATTTCAAGCTCACCCACAGCCTGTGGGTCTAGGACTTAATGTGGAAATTATATGAAATAAAAAAAGAATATATGCCAATTATCAATCACATGCAAAATTAACTTAATGGACAATAAAGCACTTACCCTCTGCCTGTTTGACCTTTGGAAAAAAAACCAAAACCAAAACATTAATACTGTGTTATTCTGCAGCTCGTCAAGTAGTTTAAATAATATATGGAATCATTTTTCAATACCTAACATGGGAACACAAGGTGACACCCATTTCATGTTACATGGTCTGGAGATGAAAGGTTACTGTTTTATTTATAAAATATAATGAGTTAAAAAATAACAGTATCATAATTGATGTAAAATTGCTCTATTAGAATGATTTATGCTCATTATGCTAGCTCAGATTGTTTCTAAATGAGGCATTTGGGGTTCATATTCATTGTCTCTTGACTAATTTTAAAGGACATTTAAAATAACTTAAAGCAGAAAATTAATTGGACAGGTCCAGAATCCAAGTATGCCTGAAATTAAAGGACAGGTTGTTATTGTGGTTTGAACATATGAATTTACTTCTCAGTAAAGTATAAGAAAAACTAAAGTGATTTAATTTAACCAAATTTTAGGGGTTCAGATAACTGAACCTAAGACAATTTTTTTGGTTGCTTGGTTTTTGACAAAACTCCTTTTTCTCTCATCTTCTTTCCCCTTTTTTTGGAAAATGTCATGTAGTCAAAACCGAAACATTTGAATTAAACATAGTAAACATTTTCTTTTGAAAATTGTTTATTTCAGATTTGAATTTCTGGTTAAAAGATGGGCAAGCTCCAGAATAGCCTTGTGGTTATTGCACACCAGATCAATGCCCTGTCAGCAACTGGTTGTTGTGAAGAGAAAGCATCTTACTATTTCATGTGTCACAAATGATTTTGAAGGGATCTTATTTTATTCCTTATCAGAACAAAACCAAATTTCAAATCTTTATGTCTTTTCATGCAGAAAATGCAATTGTTTAGTGTACAGCCCTGAGGAATTACATCTGGTGGTTCAAACCCAAGCCTGTCCCTTGTTCTGTCCCTCTCTTTATAAGACAAATTGAGGTTTATTCTGGTTGTAGGTTCCCTGGTAGACATAGAGACACTGTGTATTCATACTGGTTTAATGGGGTAAAATTTAGCCAATGTATTTTTATGTTGAAAATATGTTTGCTTGCAGTTGAGCCAAAGAGTGTCTATGAATGCTAGTTGTGCTGTAGCTGTCTGTCTGCTGGAGGTCAAAATGCCTGCAGGAAATATAACAACACAGTGGACATCAATAGACTCTGCTGTGGCTCCGGGGGGCATTTTGCTTTTGAATTCTAGAATCCAAGTTGTAAGAAACCAATAGCATTGCAGAAGATGAAGATTTCAGAGGTCTTATATGAACATACACATGTGAGAATTGCCCCCTCAAATCACAGAATGGATCCACTCCTGCAGCTGGTATATGTAAAAAAATCCCACTGACACAGAGTGATGTTCAGTGGCTAGATAAGGAGGTGATTACACCAAACAACACTAGGCAGGCAGGCAGGCAGGTGAAGTAGATTCAATTAGAAGGTGGAATGCACATCCTTATAAGCTATTAAAGGGAAAAAAAAACCTTCTTAGTTGCACACCATCCTGCTAAAAGAAACCTAGATTTATGGGGAGCCCAAATGAACAACTAAACATAACTTTCACTGTCGCATTTTTATACCACCACTGCACAATGGAGATTTGGATTTGTTATAAGGGTGAGTACTACTGAGCACAGCAATTTGAGGGAAAAGAAAATGCATTGGGAAATCACATCAACACTTCCCTTTCTTGGGATATATGGGATAGGTCTTTTTGCCAAGAAGACCGTATGCAAGATTTATCAGAGTTAATATGCTTGGGGCAGATTTCCCGTGTGGGAGAAAGTGCTTGGGGAGATTAAAAGTGATTACAGGCTTTTTTATTTTTATGGGCAATTTTTCAACAAGTTTCCATCCGTAGATGTTTTTCACAAGAATGAGCCACTAGGGTGAAAAAAAAATCACATCAAAATTAAATCTAGAACATAGATTAAATTTTCTGTATATTCAGTCACTGTGATGGCACATAAAATCAACATTTTCAACTGGGGTGCCTAAACAACAGTTTAGGCACCCCAGTGGGAGACATCAATACACAGTACCATTAAAAAAATCATGTGAGGGTTTTGGGGGCTCTTTTAGGCCTCTTCATATTGGTTACAGAGCTAAACCATAGACATTAACAGTAGGAAATTGTCCAAAGTCTTTACAGTTGTCAATAACTTAAATGAAATCAGAATTAGCTTCCCATCTAAATGTGTTCTTGGAGAAATCAACACCTGTCCTCCATCCCTTCCTGTAAGATTTCTTGTGGGCAGGATTTTTACATAATGGGCCTATAATACCTCAGGGCTGATAGCTATAGCCATCTTTCTGATGTATTCCACATTAACTAAAGTGGATTGTGAATATGACTGAAAATGAACAAAATTCTTTCATGTGTATACACATAACATCCTAACATAACTATGTGTAATTGAACATCCCCATTTCCACCACATCAGATATATGATGTTTTAGATATAGTGCTATCTATGTTCATCTTTCTCATAGTGCTGTTTCCCTCAAGGATAGAAGACCATGTACAGAATCATTAGCAATTATGGATTCTGTACTGTGTTCTCCTTTTATGGGAATGAACCTATAGACGAATAGATAGGCGACCTGCTACTAGGGCATAACAGGAAGGCCAGCGCTCCCATTACTTTAAGGGGCTACTTACAGCAGATAGATTCCGGAAGCAAAATAGAGGGCTGCAAAGGGTTAAGCAGCAGTGAAGCCCTGTTAACTAGGCAGAGAGCTGCTCATTAAGGAAAAGGGGAGCACCTGTAGCGGGTCAAGGAAACACTGCCCAGAGTGAGATGGCTGCAAGAAGGCAGGCAATTAGATGCCAAAGGCTAGGAGTGCCTAGTGCAGGTGTGGCTCAACTGCCATCAGACAGTAGGGCAGAGCCTTGCTGGGCAGCAAAGATGCTGCTGAAGCTGTAATTGTAAGCTCCCATGGCCACTAGATGGCAAGTCCTGATGAACCAGCCCTGCGGGTGGTGGGGAGAGACACCTGACCAAGGGCAGGACTTAGGAAGTATAAAAGTCCAGAGCTGGAGAAAGGGTGGTAGTCCTGTCCTGCAGCAGTCAGGAGCTTGCAATGAGGATTGTCCTGAGGCTTGCAAGCTATCCAGGGAAGAAGTGCTGCCATGGAAGGACTCTACCAGAGTGACTGGCATGGAGCAGCTTATCCTAAGGACTGCGAGCTGCCAGGAAAGAGCTCTTCACCCAAAGGACCGCAGCTGAGAGACTTACTGAGAGTGGTCTGTTATGAAGTTTACAAGGCTTAAAGACTGGCAGGGGTAGGTTAGTTACATAGCTGTAGGCTTAAAACTTGTGTTGTAGCCAGTGTACTTATGTTTTAGATACGGTTTTCACTGGTAGATTGGACAGGACTGATAGGGGAGGTTGGGAGCTCCCAGTAGTGCCAAAGGGGCACCACGTAAGTGTTCAAGCCTGCCAAGGGCCAGGCATCAGCCACAGGGTGTCCAGGGAGCACATAGCATTTTGGAGCTCTTCTGGGGGCTGGGGCTCACAGTATGAGCAGGCAGTGGCAGAGGGGGCTCAAGTTGGGAAAGGGCCAGAGGCCCAGCACTTGAGAGGAGTAGAGGATAGGACCAGGACCCATTATCCAGAGAAGGGTGGTGACAACAGCCGAGGACCCGCAGCCCTGGAGGGTGAGATCAGGGCTAAACTCAAACTGAGGAGGACAAGACAAGGACTGACACCCTCTATGCTAAGGTCCGGTACAGTGGGCAAGAGTTGCAGGGGCCAATGAGAGGAGGGGGGCAGAGGCTGAGAAAGCTGAAGCCCCAACAAAAGAAAGAGATGGAGTAAAGGCACCGAGGCCTGAAGGGAGCAGCTAATGGGCCTTAGCTCCCCCAAATTCAGGGCAGTGGTAGGGCTACAAGGTTGCCAGGCTGTGGGCTTCTGGTGGCTGCAGCAGGGGTAGGAAGTGGTGCACAGGCAGCGGTGAGAGAGGGAGTGGGGCTGGGGAAGCTTGGGGCTAGGGGAAGGGCTGGTGCTGCACAGCCAGTCAGGCATGGGACTGAGCTGTTAGCAACTCATTCAGAGGGCTTGGCTCCTGCTGCTATGCGTACCCCGGGAGGCACAGTGGGTGCATGCCCCCGGATCTGCGCAGGGTGGGGCAGGCTGCCACAGTGGGCTGGGGTCAGAGCAGCACCAGGCTCTTCCCAGTGAGAGGAGGCCATGGCTAGTCTGCACTTAGGGTGGGTGGTGGCAGCATTGGGAGAGAACTATGGTGGAGGGGCTGCAGCCACCCCTAAACTTGCTATAACCCCCCTCTCCTAGCATCAGCACCACCTACTGGGAAGAGCCCAGTGCAGCTCCAGCCCCAGCCCACAGCAGCAGCCTGCCCTGCCCCACGCAGATCCAGAAACATGTCCCCCATGCCCTCCTGGGGTGTGTGCAGTGGTAGGAGCTCCCCCCACCCCTTCCCCAAATGAGCTGTGGCTCCATCCTGCACCCCACCCCACCCTGGCTGGGCAGCACCCTGCCCCAACCCCTCCCCCTCATGGCCCTTTCCTCTCCCCCCACAGGCTCACCTGCTGGGGGGGTTCTGGTGCATGCACGTGCATGCCCATGCTCAGTCCCCTACCCACTTTTTTTTCTTCCTCCCTCCGCCTGTTGCGAGGCCTAAAGGGGTGGAGACTGAGGAAGGCAAGGAGGCCTAGATGAACTAGTGTGATTGGCACTGAGTGCCCACAGATGAGAGATGAGTAGCACTTGCATGGGCATGGTTTTAGGGGAGGTCAGAGGCCCGGATTAGTCCATAAGGCATCTGGTGGCCTGGGAAGCATGTACAGGTCAGGAGGGCCCACCTCGCATAAAAGGTACAGTGAGATCTAAGAGAGATCCACTGGGCAGAAGACAGGACAAGGCTCACTCTAAGGCTCTGCAGTGGCCTCTTTTTCTGAAACCTATGAACATCAAGATGTGATGGGTGAAAGCAAAGGGAGGGTAATTTAGAGGCAGATCTTGGTAGGAGCAATCAGGGGACACCATTGCTGCCTCTGGCACCCAGTTCTGCTACGTGTGGACATGCCACCATGCATGAAGTTGTCAAATAATTTTGCTCCTAGCACAGTCTTAAGCATTACATACCAAAACCAGAAAGCAACACAGGGCAAACCTGCAATCCGATTCCTGAAAAAAGGATATAAGAAGGAAATAGCCAAAAGTAGGTGGCATACTTCAATACCTTGTGAAATCTTTATTCAGAAGAGATAACACTATTTCTATTGAGTAGAAGCCTAGTTTATGATCTCATTAATTCATACTGCCACCTGTGCCAAAGGCAGATATAGTACAGCTCACAGAGGCCCCAGATGTGTCATTGAACATACCTTTGGAGGCTGCTGAGTATGCACTTCAGGGGCCAGTTGCATTATATAATTTAGCTGACATTTATCCTTACCATTTTTCTTTCTTTCTCTCTCTCTCTCCTTTTTTATTTATTTTTTTTTCCTTTTAAGGCCAGGTACAGACATTACACATACACCAGTTTAAGTGATCAGAAATTGATCTATACTCATAACAGAACAGAAGTTCAGTGCAAATAGATTGGTCTAAAAGTGGCAGAACTTGGTCTAAGATAGACCTGGATTGTTGTACACTCAAATCTAATTGATTTAGGTTAGGCTGGTGACTCAAACTTCTGTACCAGATCCCCTATTGATTCACATTAGGTCACTGTCCTTCAGCATCCCAACCTCCTTCACAGCCCCCCTCTACCCTGCTTTTCAGGGAAGCATACTAGCACTTTGGTCACACTTGGCTGCTAAACTGAGAGCCTATCAGGCCCTGCCCCCCCAGTTGTCCCAAAGCTGAGCCAGAAAAGCTCCACTCCCCAGCCCTTCTCCTGCCTCCAACCATCTAACACCTGCAGGCAATTAGCGGGGGTAGGGTAGGGGCGGGGAAGAGAGGCATCTGTGTTCCCTATAGGGGCCCTGGGACCTGGGCACCTACATCCCTTGGCCATGCTCCCATACCCTGTCATGAAGCCCCCCACAATGTGACACTGAGGCTAGATGAACCCCTGTACTCGAGCAGAGTCCCATGGACCCTGATGCTTTCTCCTGCATACCCATCCAGGGACCCCTATGCCCCTGCATGTGGGCACAGCCCCTAACCCTGGCTCCCATACACCTCAGTGGCCATAGCCAGGCACCCTGCTACCTGGACCCCAACATGGATCCCACTCCAAGTAGGAGCTGATGGAGGTGGTTTGCCTCTGGTGAGTCAGGATGGCAGAGGGCAGAATATTGGGACTGGACCCGAATGGAGGTGACCCTGTGGCCTCTGCGGCTTCACCACTGCCAGCAGCTACCTGAGGCATGGACACCTGACAAGTGTTTTTTGTCCCGCAGCTATAGGGTACTGGAGTACTGAAGGGGGGATGGGGGGCACTAAGCATCCACGCTGTGGTAAATGGGCAGATGCCTCTGGAAAGTGCAGGAGCAGGTGGGCCATGGCCAGCTGCCTCCATGTTGCAGGTAGAGGACACTGGAAATTTTCAGGCTGGGACGTGGGGTGGGTCCAGAATCAAGTCCTTTGATTCCTCACTGCCCCCCTCCCAGACTTGCAGAGCACCCCTGGCCCCTGTATTACCAGGCAGCAGCCACTGAGAAAACAGAACCTTCATAATCCATGACCAGTCTTCCCCACACTTCTGCTGATGACTCATGTCCCAAATAAGGATACCATGCAGCCTGGGAAGGTACGGTTCACCCCCACTCCACGTGGCCATGATGGGAACACAGGTCCCAGGGGAAATGCAGAGCCCATGGGGGGAAGGGTTGGGGGGGAAGAAAAGGGGAGTGGGGCGGGGGGGGACCTGCAGCTCCTACAGGGCATCCCCATAGTCATAGCCCTGTCTCAGGCCATTGTGGTTGAGAAACAGAGTTTGGAGCAGGGTTGGGGCAGGAGGGGAAGAAGGATGAATTGCCTCCCCAATCACTAACAGTGTGGGAGCCCAGGCCACTAGGTGCTCGAGAGTTTTCTGTCTTTTAGCATTGAGCAGAGCAGTCACCTCCTTCTCCCCCATCCCCCGCATCCTGGAGAGCAGCTGAGGTGCCAGGCCTCCTGCCCCTGGCCTTGGGCACTTCACAGCCCATCTCCCATTCTATAAGAACAGAAATCTGCCTCATTCATGCTTCCCTGTCCTATCTATCAGGGCCATGCTCAGCTCCTGGGAGAAGCAAAGTCTCATCCCAGCTGGCCAGAGCAGCGGTGTGGAAATAGCACCCCCCACAATCCCATATGCACTCATGAAGAGGCACTAAAAATGTTTACTGAGCACTGCAAGTAAAGTGTAAATGCAGGTGCTCAGTGCCCTGTCCTGGTTGGCATTGCCATGAGCCCAGGTGGCAGAGTGGACTCTGAGGTCAGGGACAGGAGATAACATGCAGCTGTCTAGGAAAACTACTACAGTTGCAAGACAGCAGAAATGAGAAAAATGCCTCCTTGCTAAACAACCCCTCTTCCTCCCGCCCTTACAGTCCAAGAAAGGCAATGATGTGATGTGTTATCTCAGCTGATTCAGTCCCCATGAGAGGGTAACTCCTGAGTTGTGCACCTGGAAAGGCTTGCAAGTGATCCCTGGGGAAGGCACAGGCTGTCACTGTATCTACCCCTCAGAGCAGCTCCACCCCAGGCACCTTTCCTGCAATCATGGCCCCACCCATGTCCTGGACTGCCCCTACCCTTCCCCAACCGCTGAAAGCAAAGCAACCCCTACATCCACCCCTTCCAGGGGTATTTATAGTAGAAGAATGGTGCTGGAAAGCCAAGGGTGGTGCATAGCAGAACTCTTGTTACCCGTCTGGGGAACCATAGCCAGAATCAAGTTATGGGCTCAATAGTGCATCCATAGCAGTGGCGACTGCAAATTTCTCCTGAGGGTATCAGCACCTCATACCAGAACAACAGGTAGAGCACAAGGCAGATTCTCACATTGAGTGGCAACCCAGGCTTCCCCATCAAAGCAGACAGTCCCCTTCCAGCTGTTGAGCCCTTCCTGGGGTACCATCTCCTGCAGCAGGAGAAGGTCATATTGACTGGTGTTATCCCAGGAGTAGTGGTAAAGTTCAACTCTCTGGGCCTGGCCAACTCTCTCCAGGGAAATGTCGGGAGTGTAATGCTGCTTCTAGATGGGCATACCACCTAAACACCTCTCCTGTAAGGGTAGGACAGGGGAGGAAGGAAGTGTAAGAGCTTCACCGTCCTGACCAAGTCTCACCTGGGCAATGTTGGGACCTAAGTGCCACTCCTGTAGGGCCATGATGCTGAAACCTGTAAGGAAAGGACAAGGGAAGGGGGCAATTTAATAGCTGCTCCATTATTCTCTGGAGTGGTCAGTCCCTGCCCACTCTGGAGATGATCCAAGTTCCCATGGGACCAGGGGTACATGGACCCTCTGAGGGAGTGAACCAGGTACCCAGTGCAGTGTCTGCCAAGGTGTCGAGCCCCTCCCTCCACAGCAACCCCTCCCAGCACCCACCCACAGCACAGTCAGGACCCTGGTCTCTGCTGTGCCTGGTAGTGACCAGCCGTGTGGCTTCTGGTCCTGGGTGGGGGAAAGGTCCAGACCGGGGACTTAACAAAGGTCCCTTGCTGTCTCCATGTGAGTGCACAGGCAAGTGCTAGGAGAGTCTGAGACACTTCCCTTTAATACTTTATTTTTATCAGTAAAAGTTGCAACTTGGCACAAAGGCTCTGTGTCTTCCCTGCCTAACTGCAGAGACACCACCTATGTGAGGGAGGACAAGGCATGGAGTATGTGATGCTGGGCCAAGGCCAGGGGACCAAACAGTGGCAGAGAGCATACAGGATGTCCATAGCAGGTACAAAGAAGCAAGGAAGAAATGCTGTAGGCCTTGGTCAAAGTCTACAATCTCTAGGTATACACAACTGGATCCTGGCACCAGAAGCTGTGGGACTGGCATGAGGAGAGACTCAAGATGTGGAGGAGAGACATGCTCAGGCTGGGGAATGCCTACAACTGAACTGCCAAAGTGCAGGAATGGGCTGCTGTGTCACAGGAATGATGGGCTGAGATGGCCACCTACTTTTTCAAGGAGGCAACCCAAGCATCTTCAGAGCTGGCAGAGTTGCAGCACGTGGAGAAGGAATTTATGGACAGGGTCCTGGACCATTTTGCATCCATGAATGACACCCCAGACTGGTGCCAGTGCTACCTTCTAGGGAAAGCCCATAGCCCTCCTTAAGGTAATCCCAACATGGATCAAAGGGGGCAAGAAGGTGCAAAAGCCTTAAGGAATGACCACTCTTCTTAGACACCCGACTCCCCTCCCCTATGGGACCTCAGTGTATCCCCGAGTCTTCTCCTTACCTCATTGAAATCTGCCCTTCTGAAGTCCAGGGCTGCTGCTTTGCTGCAGGCTTTTGTCAGTAGACGGTGAATTCCAGCAGGTGATGATCGCTGTCTCCCAAGTGGTCTAGCACATGCAGACCCCTTACCAGGTCATTGCCCATGGCCAGGACCAGATCCAACAAGGCGTCCCCCCTGGTGGGCTGTGCACCTCCTGGGTTAGATGGAGGTCCTGTATCTCGGCCAGGAACCTACGTGAGCTGTCAGACCTGGCTGACTGCTCTTCCCAGCAGATGTCTGGAAAGTTCAGGTCACCCATTATGACCACGTTCTTTGACCTAACTGCCTCCGTGAGCTGACTTAAGAATTCCCAGTCTAGCTCTTCCCCTTGGTTGGGTGTGTCACAACCCAGTGATTTTTTGTGCCTCGGCACTATGGAA
>NW_005841890.1:963601-965600 GCF_000455745.1 Alligator sinensis
TGGAGCAACTCGTGTGGTTGTTCCGATGACCGGACCACCTGCGTCGTGATTGCAAGCGGCGTGAGTAAAGTTTTTTACAACCAATAAGTTGTGTCTGCCTCTCCATTCACCAGCCCGCCCTGACGTACGAGCGTAACTCGAGTCGGCCCTGGCCGTCCGAGACAGGGTGGTCTGTAGTAGACCCCCACCGTTAAGTTCCTTTCCCCTCGACCTACTTGTATTCTAACCCAGAGCACTTCAGTGTGCCCCTCCTCTGACCCAGTGCTACTCGTTGAGGATGTGTATTTCTCCTTGACGTAGAGTGCCACACCCCCACCTTTCCTCCCTGTCCTATCCCTCCTGTACAGTCTATAGTCCTTGATATTCACCGACCAGTTGTGTGTTGGGTCCCACCATGTTTCAGTGAGCCCCACTAACTCTGTGCTTACTTAATGGAATCAAAATTGCTTAATTGTATGCCGTAAGTAAAATCATGTTAACACATCATCTTTTTGCTCAGCCCATGTATGAATGAGAATATCTCAGTTCTAGATCACTGTTGACTGCAAGTCCCAGTTACTTCTATGTGCAGCATATTAAGAAACATGAGAGTTTAGATGATTAATGTTTTGTTGCTCCAAAAAAACCCTGTAAAACTATTCTAATAATTTATCATATTTATTATATTGTATGTCATTTATTACCATAATGTTTAATCTATTCTAAGTCCCCCCAAAATAATAGCTATAGCATTGAAACAAATATTGTTTTTAGGGAATAATCAATTTCTTCATCTAACACACAAGTTTTCAGTTGTATCACAGACTTCTCATTGCAACTTAACTTTTGCTCTACTCTGTGCCCTTATAGCTTATGGTGTTTGTCCTTTCTTAATATGGAAATAAATCAAGACCTGTAAAGTTCAGAGTTTTTCACTGTGAGATTCATTATAACAAAGACCTTTGTTTCCCTTCATTTCCCCTCCTGCCTTCCCTTTAAAGTATTTCAGTGGCGTCCTGTTTGCCTTTGTGTAGGCAAGAGACAGTCAAGTGTCACTAGCAACAAGACTAGTCAAGTGTCACTAGTAACAAGAGGATTTGACCCTAGGCAAAGACACTGGTGCGGATGACCTTTTGAGAGAGGGAACATAGACTACTGGTGATATTTCATTTGTGTTATTGATATATTTCCATCCTATGTCACATCTTACAAGCCCTTCTGTGAGAGAAAAAAAAAGTTAACCAAAAAAATAGAAAGTCACTATCAACTGATCAATAAAGCAACTTTACCACATATATTAATATAAAATATAGAAACAATGGGTTTGCTTTAACACAGAATATTACAGAATTTTTGATGGGCTTCACTCCCCTGCCATTTATTTAAGGGATTATTATGGATAACCCAGGGATCGAAACTCTTCTGTTCAGTGGTCATTTACCATGCTAATTTCTACTTATTCCAAAAACTAATTCTACTAATTCCAAAGAATTTTTACTATTTAAAAAATAAGACATGATTTCAGAGTCTGCAAAAAACATCCCCTGCTTCATCTATAAGCATCTGGCCTTTAAAACCTGCCATGGCATTAAACCCATTGGTGAGACATTACATAGAAATGATGATGATGACAATAATATGCATGCTAATATGCAGAGGATTTTTCTGTATCTCAGAGTCATTTTATAACTTATCTAATGGCTTAGCTCTGGGCACAAAGAAACTCAAACATGCTTGTGGGTGCATTGATCCTGTCGTTGATGGTTGAGGGAAGGTCAGGGCCTTATTCTCCTGCAAGAAGTAGCAAACCTCTCTTCTGCGGGGTGGGGAGGGTCACACCTTTTCAAGTTTGGTGCTTTAAATGGTATCTCAACGAAAGTAAGTTTGAAAATTCTGCCTGTGTGTTTATTATAGCTTGGGGGAATGCAGAGAGAGCCTTGTCGGCTCATTAGTGGTGATTATAAAACAAGAGCAATTCAAAGAGGAAGTAACAGCTGTTTGAAAATGCTAGTGGAGAAAT
>NW_005841890.1:965611-973687 GCF_000455745.1 Alligator sinensis
TGCAGGTAAAATATGGGCACTTTGAAAATAATTGTAGCTATATAAAATAGGCACAGTTTAAACATTATTTAAAAAATACCCTCTAAACCACTTAAAGCCCAGGGCATTTAATTCCCTAATGAGCTATGCAGCGTATGAGGGAAAATATATATAATGCTGAAGAACCGGTTCGATAAGACGTCTTTCCTAGGCATGAAGGTGCAGCCTTCAAGGGTTACTCCGGAAAGCTGAAAGTGTGAGCTCCTTTAGTGAAATGTTCTTCATGACACTCAAACTCTGTGTACATGAGCAATCAGTATTTCCACTGAGGATTAGAGCTGGGATAATTTTTTTTTTCAGATGAATCAGATATTTGCTAAAATATGTAGGTGGGGGTAAACTGAAAATACTCAGGAATTTCTATCAAACTTACCAAATAATTTCTGCCCCCCCCATAACCCAATGAAACAAGCTAGTAATAGTAATAGTATAGTAATAGTATCTATCGTAGTAAAGTCAAGAGAGTCAAAATGTTTCATGCATAATGAAGACATGCAAAAAACTAGACATCTTGGTTCCAAAAGGATACCTTTTATTAAACTAACTGGGTCCCAGCTGATCTAATAAAAGGTAACATTTTGGAACCAAGAGCTCTGTTTTTTTGTGTGTCTTCTTGTCTCAGACCAACACAGCTACCAAGTACATCCCTCACTCATATTGACATTCTTAAAACCTTTTCTTTTTGGTCAGTAATATTTTGTTTCATATTTTGCCGATATTTAAGATTTAAACAAATAATAATAAAAAAAAAAACATAGACCAAAATAACCCTTTTTTGTTGACCCCAAACAAATCAAATCTTTTCTTTTGTTTTTTCTTTTTTTTTTCATTTTGTGAAGAAACCGGAAAAGTTTGTATTTCAGATTGACTTGAGGCAGCTTTTCCCCCTGCAGCTACAGAGCTAAAAAATCAGTTATACATCTAGCTAAACATTAGATGTCTAAAATGGTGTCTTTCAGCTCTTACTCTATAGATTTTTATTTTAATATGCTTAGCAGTTTGTTTGTTTTTTTACCCAGAGAAGTATGTTAGACTCTTGTCCCGGCCTGCAGCCCACAGAGACATATAGGGCCTAAGCCTAAAAATACAGCTGAATGCTTGACATCCATGACTCATAGTAATAAATGTTGTCAGGAAAAAGCCCTTAGATATGTAGACCTCATTCTATTTTTTCAGTGAGGACTTGCCCTGGGATTTTGTGTTATATAAAGTAGCAGGTGTGAAACTATCCACTTCCCATTATTATTTCCCACCCATGATATTCCCTGTCTTCATTTCCTAAACTGTCTCCATTTTCAGCTTCCCTCACCCTGTGAACCATCACTTCCTCTCCCCTTGATGGGAATCTGGGCACATCTTTCCAATAGTGGACACTGACAGGGAAAGCCTGTTTGATAACTGAATCAGGAGCTTGGTTCTGACAATACTGGATACTCCAAGTTAAGTTTCTGGGCCCATGAAATTGCTTAGATTACACAGGCCTGAGGCTAAAAGTGCCTGGAAACATAAAGGGCAGAATCCTATTTCATCGTACGTGTCTAAAAGGCAGTTTTCCAGTCACATAACTGCCATTTTTGGCACTTAGGTAGTTTGTGATTATAGTCCCTGTGCAGCATATCTCTAAGCAACTGAGCACACACAGCAGACTACCCTCTCTCTGGGCAGGCATGTGGCTCCATAAATAGGTACCAGAGCATAAATCCTGTAATAGTAACACAACAAAAATAAAGTGCAGTCCTACCTGTCTTGTTGCCACAGGGCAAGTCTACACGTTCATTAGGGAGCCTTAGATCCTGCATACTTAGTTTAGTACTTCCTTTAAAAAGTACTGATGAAATGCACAGTGCCTAGAGTAATTACACAGTAGTGCTGGCACGTGGTTGGCACATGACTGGCACATGGCACAAGTAGTGCTCACTCCATATTAGCCTAATAACACTGCACAGTAGGCTTTTAGCACTGTTTGTGCTCTGACATGCTACTGCTCAGTGTTATTAGGCTAACACTCAGTAAGTGTCTCATGTAGATGCGCCTACAATAACCTAGTGGTTAGGGCACTCACCCAGGACACGGAACACCCGTGATCTAGACTCTCCTTCTCCCAGGCAGGTTTTGGACATGCATCTTTGCTCTGTTGTTTTCTTGTTGTCAAAAACAAAACAGTGGGAAACTCAAGCTGGCATATGCCAAGGGGCACCTCCAGTCGGCTGAGGGTGCCTGGGGTCTGAAAAGATTGAGGACCTGCTGGCTTATGCTTTGGGATCCTCCTATGAGCAGTTTAAGAAGCTGATGCAGCTGTGATTCAAGGGCCACTAAAGAGAGAGCAAAACAGCGTGGCTTTTCTTGAAATAAAACCTCTGCCCTCACCTGCTCTGTGTTTGCTTACTCCTGCAAACACTGCTTTGTGTTGGTAGTTGGAAGGGGCTTAGTTGGAAAGATTACCAAGCCAAACTCTGGTCCGTTATATCCTGATAGACTTTGCCACTTATCTTTAGCTGGCAAAACAAAGTGAAGGTATCTTGTCTTCATGCAAATGCTGATGCATGGTCTGTGTTTTACTGTGGTTGTGTGCCTTTGCTATGTATCTATATGGCTGGCACCTTACCATTCCTTTTGATTTTAGACTCTCCTGCCACTGCTAACTGGCGGGGAAGTTGTGACAGTTCAGTTCACCATCCTGTTCGGTGCCTTCTGTGAGTGGAGGAGAGAATGGGAGGCCTTGAGAAAAGAGCATGCCAGAAAATACCAGTGGAGCTTGTAGTGTAAGAGGAATCATGCTCGCCCATCGCTGACGTGGCAAATTCTGCTCTCATGTGCCTGTGTTAAAGGGCAGAAGTTGGCCAACAATTTCAAGCTATACAGATTCAAAGTGGATGTTCTTACTCCTGTGGCCACAATTGACAATAACAAGGGAAACTTCATCAGAGTAAAAACATTTGGAAAGCACAGATAGTATTTCCAGCCGAAAATCTGGTAAACAAACAGATTCCACAGGCATTTGGATAGCTTGCTTGATGAAAAGTTAATCTTTCATGGACTGCTGTTGCTGCTGTTTTCTTTGGATATATACATGTCCTTGACTCTTCCTCTACTCGGCCTGTGCTCTCAGGTGCACTGTGATGATATAGTGATGGAACTAGGTGACTGATTAGCTTCCAATAAAGAGTGGCTTAATTTGAGAAAGTTTCTTTTTTACAGTGATTTTAGTTACACAGTACAAAACGTGACTTTTACCAATGTACGTGTAATTAAATCAGATCCAAAATCACTGTTGAGGCTGCAGATGGGTGCCGCACTTCAAGAGGGATGAGGATAACCTTGCAAGGGTTCAAAGGAGGGCTACTTGTATGGTTGAGGGGCTTCAGGTAAGACCCCATGAAGACAGACTGAGGGACCTGAATCTCTTCAGCTTCTGCAAGAGAAGGCTAAGAGGCGACGTCGTGGCTGCCTACAAACTTATTGGGGGGGGCAGCCGGGAATAGGGGATGCTGTGTTTACCAGGACGCCCCTTGGGGTTACCAGGAATAATGGCCACAAACTAAAGGAGAATGGATTTACATTGGACATAAGGAAGACATTCTTTATGGTGAGGGTTGCCAAAATATGGAATGGGCTTCCAAGGGAGGTGGTCCTTTCCCCTCCCCTGGAGGTGTTCAAGAGGAGATTAGACAGGCAGCTGGCTGGGGTAGACAGGCAGCTGGCTGGGGTTTCTTGACCCCAGCCCTCTTTCCTGCCTGGAGCAGAGGGTCAGTCCCGATGATCTACCAGGTCCCTTCCAACTCCAGGAATCTATGAAATCTATGAAATCTGTTCAACTTCCCAGAAGAGTGTTCAAGCCACCAGGTCACTAGTTAGGCATTGTCAAGTGTGCTCTTCACCTCTTCTTAAGGCTGAGCCAGTGCACCATGTGTTGAGTATTCATTAATAGAGAAAAGTGGAGACTTTCTGCACCCTTCAGAGCAAGAGCCCCAATGAGACTGTGGGATCTGCTCTGTTCTAGAGCAGCATCTATGTCACTGAGCCATATAGCTCATTTTCTTCCTTCTGCTCCTACATCTCTCTCTTGGCTACCCAGGGCACCAATTTCAAAAGGAAGGCTTCGAATAAAACCTAACTTCGGACATAATAGTTAGAGCACCATCTGGGGAAGCTGAAGAAATGAAGGCTCTGAATCCTTGCTTGCAGAGGGGGGCCTTAAACCCAAGGGCCCAAACCACACAACTATTGGGGCTAAAACATAGGACTCCTTTCTTACCAGTCATGGCTTATTTCTGACTATAATTTCATGACTTATGCACATACACTAGCCATGCAGACACGGCTCCATGCCTGCCTGACTACTCTGCATACACTGAGAGGATAACTGAATCACAAACTGCTCATCAGTGCCAAGAAAAGCTACCTGGAAATGCCATTTAGGTGCACAAACAATAACACAATTCCACCTTTTCAAAGAACATTTCTGAACACATTCCAGTTCATAATGACCTCTATTCCCTTGTTACCCAACGGCTGGGTAACCCATTATCTGGCTTAATGGCAATGAGTGTGGAAACATAGGCTGTGTGTAGATGAAATGAGGGGCATGTGTGCACAGCACTTTACAGCGGGTTAAATGTTTTTGCCCGCCTTAATGGTGTGGGTGTTTGCATGCGTCAGCAGCATATTGCACAGTAATTCCAACCATTGTAGCAAATTTGGCATTGCAATGCGCTTTAAATGACTTGGGATGCAGCAAATTATAACTCCTACAAGAAGTTTTAGTTTGCTGCCCGACAGCCGTGGAGCGAAGCACTGGGATCCGTGCAGCTCAGAGGCTCTGCAGGAAGCCCTGCAGGCAGCCTGGCAGCAGCCTGGGAAGGCAGGCTCTGCCCCCTCAACCCCCAAAAAAGGGACAATCTTTTTGTTTTCCTGGATCCTGCCTGCCTGAGCTGCATGGTGCGCTTCCCTCTGTGGCTGCAGTGCCCCCTGGGAACACCCAAGTTGGGTGCCTGTGAATGGGTGCTGCCTGGGGGGGGGGGGGGGGGGGGGGGTTCTGCCACTGCCATGGAGGGAAGCACCCCCCCACACACACACACACACAGCCCAGGGTCTATTCTGCCCGCCAGCAGCTTGCCATCCCCTCCCCACAACTGGAGAGGCAGGTACAGTCAGGTGTGTGCATGACATGGGGGTTTAAAGAGCCCTAAATTGAAGTGGCATTTTTAAAAACCTACCACTTCAATTTAGGACCCCCTTTTCATCTACACACACTCATAACGGAGCAATTCTTCTGCAGCAAACAACTCTGAAAGCCCATAATAAGTTAGAATGTTTTGGACATTATGGATTCCCTACTTGAAGTCTCTGGGTTTATCTTGTGCATCATGTGTAGGTGTTTGCTCATCTAACAGTGCCAATATTGCATGGAGCCTATGGCACATTTAAAAGGATCTGGTTGCACCCCAGGGTTGTTGTGGCATCCTGGCTGAGAAACACTAATCCAAAATAACCTCTAAATGGAAGAAGTCAGCTGAAATGTCTCTTATGCATGACTGTTGTATTTAAAAGTGTTGAACCCATAAAACAGCCCAAAAATGTTTAAAAGCAAAACATTGAGGGGAAAGGAGACAAGCTAAAAATATTTCTGTTTTTGGGAACTAAAATAAAAAAAAGACAAACAAAAGCAGAGATTAGAAGTGTGAAAAACCAAAACATTTGTAGTTATATGTGATTTTAACCAATCCTCACCCTGCAAACATCTCTGGTTTGACAAAACGAGAGGAAAAAGATTAACTTATTTGTGTAAAATATTTTAAAGTATTTTTTTGGATCATTTCTGAAAGTAGAAAGAGTTCCTGCCCCAAACAGTTTGAAGCAGTAGGAGAACTGTGGGTGAGTGACTTAAGGTTTTACTTCTGGGTGCTGAGTTACAGGAGACACAAAAATCAAGTTGCTGCCCTTGTCTACCTAGAGGCCACAGCTGTCACCCTTGGTCCAGTCACTGCTGTTGCTCTCCTGGACACAAAGCCTTCCTGCCATATCCCTGATATGAGGGTCAGAGAGCATGCAATGGGGGAACAAAGAGAAAAAAGGAAGATAGCAATAAAAGAAACGAAGTTTAGCAGGAAACCAGATGGCTCATATTTTCACTTGCCCATACAATTCCAGATGGGAAGTTTCTGTAGGCCTCCTATCTGAGTTAGGCTTTCAGGAACCGTGTAAAGGTGGCAGCTTATAAAGTTTTATGGAGAAATTTCCATTGGGGGTAGCATGGGCGTAAGCTCAAAGTCGATTCAAGAACTGAGCAGTCAAGGTGGCCATTGCTGATAGAGCAAACTCAGTTCATAATTCAATAAACAAGTAAAGTGCATTTTGTGAGTAAAAACAGCAGCACTTCAAAATTGAGCCTACTGAAAACAAGAGAAGAATGGTACATTGAAGACATTTGGAGGGCAGACTAGCTTCTGAAATATCAGTTGTCCCAGCATGAGAGTGCTTTGTAAATGATAGCTGCTAAATTATGCTAATAAACCTGTATGCACTATAAAGTTGATGTAGAAAAGTTTGAGGTTTTTTTTTTAAATAACCCAGATTAGAGAAGCTGAAACAGGTTTTAATATTTTATACGTGGTCATAGGCTTTATTAGAACAGATAAATCCTCCGCAAACAAGTGACTTGCTATAGGATTATTGTGTTTCTCCATAAAAAAACATACACAGTTCAATATTTCACCCTTTAATTGCATACATATTTTATAGGGGGCTCATTTTGAATAATAGTTTTCTCTCTATTATGCATGGGCTTCCTATTAGTGGAGATTATTCACATTTCAGCAAATATGACTGGGTCTAAATTGGGG
Source organism: Alligator sinensis (assembly GCF_000455745.1). NCBI lineage: Eukaryota > Metazoa > Chordata > Crocodylia > Alligatoridae > Alligator > Alligator sinensis. The sequence continues at coordinate 972,493 of NW_005841890.1, forward strand.
ACATTCTGCATTAAAAAATAGTCCTTGTGACGTTCTGCGAGACAGCTTGCAGCAGCCTGAGGATCTGCATGCAGTATGCTATGCCAGTCCTTCTCATCTATCATGTCACCCTGTGGGACAAGGCATACAGCCTGCAATGCGAAGGTCCTCAGGCTATTGCTGATAGCTCATATGGTGTCAAAAGAACCATTTTCATTGCTAAGCACTCGCTGTAGATCTCAGGATGCTTATTGATGTTTTTGTCCCAAAGGTCAAACGCAGACAGCTGCACTGAAGTGATTCCCTCCGCACTTCGGGTAAAGCACTAAATGACAGTGACCTAGGGACCATGAGCTTGCTGCTTCAACTTATTGTAAGCAAGTAAAGACACTGAAAGTATAGGGAGGGCTGCCTTGCAGCATAATGAATGGCTATGCTGTTCTGTCTTTCAGACTTACTCTAAACTCATTGAAAGCAATGAGGCTATCTATTGTCTTCGACAGACTTTGGATTGGGCCCATTCCCCCGCCCCTTCGTTTAATCCAGGTCTTCCACGAGATTTTTTTTTTTTCTTTGTCCAACCAGCCTGCCGTATGTTTTAAAATGCTGTTCATTGAAACAGGCAGACAAGGTTCTTTGGGTAAATCTGATCTCTTTTATTAGACCAGCTCAAATACCTGGAACAATTCTTCTTTGCAAGCTTTCGGGTATAAATACCCTCTGTCAGGCTGAGGAAGCATCTGCAATTGAAACAGTTTGAAAAAGTTGAACAATTGCTCATTGAAACAATTTGTTGTGTTTCTTGCACTAATTGTGGATGAAGGCATTGGGTTCACAAAAAAATAATGCACATCTATGCCAAACCTTCCTGGATTTATACGTATCAGAAAACAAATCCTGGAAGAAACCCAGTGGCATTTTGTTTCCATACAGGTCCTGAGCTGAAACAGTCTACAGTCTTGTAAGCCAGGTACAGATATTCAAAAAGCCCAAGGTGGAATCGATCTAAGTTACACAGTTTTCCATAAGTGGTGCAGTTTAGATCAGTAGTGAACAAAACACACATTCACCCTTTCGTCGTGGGGAGCAACTCTTAGACTGGGTTCCAGCATTTTTAAACTAGTCTATTTGAGCCAGACTTCTGTATAGCCCGGTTTATGATCACTTATACCAGTAAATGTGTAATGTCTGTACCTGGCCATAATGAGACTCTTTC
>NW_005841890.1:973718-996182 GCF_000455745.1 Alligator sinensis
CCTAGCTTTGCAGAATGAGCCAGACAGACAAGATACAGCGCTAGACTTGGAAAACGTGTCCCACTCCCATCAGACGGCTGTCAAGGAGCTGCAGTGCAATGAGTCTTCATGTTAGGAGGGGAGATGGGTAGCAAGTGTGCCTGCAGTGGGCAGCTGGCTGGTTTTGAATGCAGTCAAGGTTTTTTTTCTGAATCCCAGTGGCCGAGTGTGCACAAGCAAAGTGCTTAATTAGTCTGCTCAGATGTATCCCTGCCTGCAGTGGCACTTTCACACCAGAGGCAGCCTTTACTGTCTTGGAACTGAACCAGAGAATTAACAGTGACCAATTGATGTAGTTAAACAATCCCTAACACTGAGGGCCAGATTTACAAAGGTATTTGGGCAGCTAAAGCCAGTGATAGGCACCTTATGGGATTTTCATTGGTACCTACATTTCTCTTACTTCAATAGAAATTAGGTCTTCCTTCAACCTCCTCAGGTGCTTTTGAAAATCCTTCTGGGCACCTTTCTGTAATTGCAGTCCTACGAAAATATAGGTCCTTAGTATTAAATCCTGTTTACTACGATAACACAAATCGTGACTCCTCAAGGTTATGTTGCAAAATGACCTAATTTGTTAGCGGTGGCAACTGCTGATGATTTCCGGGCCCTTACCCCTTTTGCACAAACAGCCCCTGGAGTCAAACGGGAAAACTCTGCGGCACTATGTGAACTCAGTGAATTCAATTATCCATGCCCTCTTTGAAATGAATAAGGCACATGCTTGCCTTAAAAAACTAAATGCACACGCATGCAAAAGTAATAACTCACTGCTAATGCACTGCTCCTTTTCTCATTTAAAAATGTGAAATTATGTAAAATGTGAAAGCAATCTGCTCCCATCAGGATGCTAAATATTGTTCTGTAGCTGAATTAAATAAATCTTAATTGAGACTAAGTGTATATTTCCATTTATTTTTCCCCCGGAGGCCTTACTGTAATATTTTCACAAATGGCAGCAATTAAAAAAGGGGGAAACTACAGTTCTAGCAAACAACGCATCATGATTCTCTTTTCTCCCATTTCTAGGCACTGAATGTTAAAAAATAGTAATGAACGCAAGCAAGCTTATTCCTCACTGCTCAGAGAGCAGATAAATCTATGAGGTTTGTAATAGTTGTCTTGAGCAGTTCAATTTCCTTTGTAATGAAATCCTAAAACCAAACAAGTATGTACATTGTTCAATTTAATATCCTCAATGAAAAAAGTCCCTTTGCATCCCCCGCTCTTCTTTATTTCTAAATTATATTATTGCAGTAAATGAGCAGAGCGCATAACATTTGGGGGAAAATCATATTTAATTCCACTGGCTTTGTGTCTCCAATGAGAAACCTTAGAAAGTGTTATTATTATTTAAAAATGAAACTGCTTTAATAGAATAATCCTTTGTGCAGGGGTTTTGCAGAGATCTAAGTCACTTACAATAATTTTAGTGGAATATTTGCAGGATAATTTCCAAATTGGAGATATTACCCATGATTTATCATAATTTGTTTTAGTTCTGGCCAAATAAGAAACTGATGCTGCTGATGCTGCTAAGAGGAACTGTGATCTTTGCAGCTAGGGTAACTTAAACAACAGGATGAGATTTCTATTCTTTGAAACCACAGGGAAACAATCCTAGCTTAAATAAGAGGGTCCATATATAGGAGAAAAAACTAAAACTGTTTTCTTTACTTTCAGGGGTAAGCAATGTGATCCAGTGGATTGAGCACTGAACAGGGACCCGCTATAGCTATGTATTTACTTGGATTCCCAACACAGCAGGTTACCTGCTATAAGACCTTCAATCAGTCACTTTTTGCCTCTCTGTGCCTCAGTTTCTCCAGCTAGAAGATCAAGATGACAATATTTAACTTTCCTTGAAACATTATTTAAAATTTATGGAGAACAAATATCTAATTGGTATTACTTCAGAGATCAGCATATAATCAGAGAGAAGCAGGGCTGGAAGGGACCTCCATAGGTTTCCTAGTCCAACCCCCTGCCTGAGGCAGGATCATCCTGATCCAAACCATCCTATACAAACCCATTGTCTAAGCTCTTAGAAAACTACACAGTCCGCCATGACATAAGATCGAGTCAGAAGAGTGGAAAGACCTATCAAGTTATCCAGACAAACCCGCTGTTAGTTCAAGGCGCAGTGCATTCCCTGCAATGTATCTCATCCCATAAGTGCTTACTTGTTGCTGCATATATATTATCTGCCATAGCTGCATCGTTTGTCTCTATAATGAATTTATTAAAGGAATCAAGGACTGGTAACATGAAAGGATACAGCAAAGGTTAACTCCTAGATACATACCATCTGTTACTGGTGTAGATGGATGAACCTTACTGACTCACCATAGGATTCCTCATAAGGAAGACACAACTGTTATGGGAGTCTTATCTAATTGTTATATGAAGCTGGAAATCAGGGTGTCCTGGTTCTGTTACTCTCTTTGCTAATGACATATCATCTAACTTCAAACCTATTTCCCATTTTCTCCTTTGCAATGAATTATACCGTACTGTAGGTAGATCATAGAAATGTTATTACACGCTGTATATTTTTCTAAAGTTCTTTGAAGTCCTTGATGAAAGGACCTGTATATGAGAGCAAAGCATTATTATTTATACACTGAAAAAAAAATGACACTTTCATGTAAAGTATAATTCTCTTGATAAACAGCTAATTAAAGTTACCTAAAGGAGGGTTTTTTTCTAAGTGAATCTTTAATACATATTCAGACTTATTTATACACCTACAACTCATCAGTTGTTTGGGGAAATATTTGGTCATTTTTGAACAATCAATCCTCGGTCTCAAATCTTGAATCCCGGCAAGTTTCAGAGTTGAAATACAAAAAAAACCCGTATTTTTGCTTTTGTGAAATCATGTTCGTTTCAATGTAGTATGACAACCTCAATTATAACCACATAAAATACTTCTACATCCATGGTCCAGCAAATGTGGTCTTCCCCTCTCTCTGCCTAAGTGAGTTTGTGACAGCCTGTAAACTGCAGGGAACTCAAGTGGCAGCAGCTGAGGCTGTTCACTCTGGAGGTTCCCACTGTATTAACCAAGTTGGTGGCATTTAAACCCTCACAATATTATCAGCTGGCATTTTTAACACGCAACAGGCTTTTTTCTTTAGCACAGTGAATGTCCTTCTTCTTATTTCTTCTTTTTTTTTGGTAACACCTAGAAACCTCGATCAGTGCTATATTATCCTGACCTCTGTACAGAGAAAATGTGAATGCATGCATGCATTGGATGTACAAGCAGCAGCCATGGCTTTCAAGAGACATACAGGGGAATATTGAGGTAACAGGATTATGATTTGTATAATACCTGGTGTTTGCAGCACACCAGCTCTCTAGCAAGGTCAGGAGCTTTCTGGGCATCATGACAGAGGTGAGGTTTAAGAAGAGACTGGAAGATGGGTAATATAGTGGCAGCAGTCATATGGCTGGGTGAGAATCCGTTTTAACTTAATTAAAAAATGTAATGTTCTCAACCTTTTGACTTCCGAATAAGCAGAGAGAGGGAGGGGGAGAAAGAGAGAGAGAAAAAACTACAACTCCTTCAAAACAGGAGATAACTAAAAAGGTTTCCAACATTTATTACTTTAAACAGGGCTGTCTAACTTCTGGACAGCCAGGGGCCATGTGTCTCGTGGGCCATGGGTACCTGGCACACGCACAGCTCAGGCCACACATCGAGGGAGAGCCCTTCTGCTGTGCAGGCAGCTCATACCTTTTCTCCTGCCACATGGGGAGTGCAGATTTTTCCCTGGCCAGGTGGGCAACCCAATTTGTTTCCTAGCTGTGTGCGCAGTGTGATCTTCATCCTTGCAGCTACACATGGGGTGGATCAGAACAAGCCTCTCCTTGCATCCCCTCTCATCATGCCACCTCCATCCCGAGATGCTGGGGCAGGAAGCAAAAGCCATGCAAAAGCTATTATTCAAACTGCTGATTTAGCAATATAGGAAACAGGACGAGACAGGGGGAGCCTAGAAGCCTGCCTGCCATAAAAGCAGGAGCAGTGGGAGGAGTGGTGGCATGGCAGGAGCGTGTGGGCTACATAGTAACCCTTTGCAGGCCACCAGTTGGACAGCACTGATTGAAACATATCTCATGAATCCAAGAGTCCCCGGGTTGTGATGTTTGTAGGCCTGGAGTTAGCAGTATTGTGCAATAATAGTCCTGTTTATAAAGTAGGGAACTGGTAAATGAGCAATATAGAAAACAGGACTAGATGGGCCTTCCTGGTGACCACGTCCATCCCCAGCTATCGTAAACAACCACGTCAAAGAATCTCTTTTCTAATCAGGTGAAGCTCCATCCAAAATGTAGTCAGGGCCTTTTTTGTCCCAGCGTCTCTGAATGTAATCTGTGCCAGAATTGCTCTGCTAGTTAGCAACTTTCCTCTAATTTCCGGCCTAAATTTATTCCTGGCCAGTTTATAACTTTTTGTTCTTATGCCAACGTTGCCCTTCAGCTGAAATAGCTCTTCTCCAGCCCTGGTGTATTTATAGACAGCAATCATCTCCCCTTTCAGCCTTCCTTTTACTTGGCTAAATAAGCCAAGCTCTTTTAGTCTCCTCTTGTATGACAGACTACCCATTTTTCTGATCATCTTAATAGCCCTTCTTTGCACCTGCTGCAGGCTGAGCTCCTATTTTTGGGGTGGCCAGAATTGTGCGCAGTATTCCAGATGAGATCTCAATAGTGCTGCTTATAATATGCATGGCATAAATACTTCCCTTTCTCTACTGGAAAAACCTTGCCTGGTCATTTAGGATCACCTTTACCTTTTTTGCATCATGTGACTTTGGTGGCTCATGGTCATCTGTGATGGCCTACTATACCTAGGCCTCTTTTGTCCTCTGTTTATTCCAACTAATGACCTCTGGAGGTATAATTAAGTGTATCTCCTGTGCTTTACCTCCCCTACAGTAACTCTGCTGCTAGTAATATTTTTCAGGCTCCCCAACATATTTTTTGGAATTACATGTGTTCTGTAAAACTAAATCCTATGTCATTAAGACAGACACTTGGCTGGGGTGGTTTAGTCAGAGATGATCCTGGCTTGCACTGTGCTGAACTAGATGACTTTGTGCAGTCCCTTCCAGCCCTACGTCCCTGTGGTCCTATGTTAGACTTCTCTGCAGCCTTCCTCTTGAAACCAGCCTACTGCACCTTGCATTAAGTTTCATTGGACAAAATGCATAAATAAGACTGCCTTGTTCAGAGCGAGGGCACAGACTAGATCCTATGGGCCGTTTCCTTTCAGGGCAGCATCCATCCTGCTGAAGCACATAACCTCTGGTTTTTGTCCCCCCCCCGCCTTCCCTGTCTACTGTCTGGTTGGCCAGGATCCAGAGGAGAGCTGGAGAAGATTTGACTAATGCCTAGCCCATACCTGGGCTTGGGCTTCTGCACATACCTGGGAGGCTGTATTATCTTGTGTTGTTGCCCAACTGATATACAGCATTGCTGAGTATAATAAGTAGGCTAGCATGGGTAACGCTGAATCTTAAACTGTGCATAAGTGCCCAAACCAGCAATCATGCAGCTACATATGAAACTTTGAGACAGAGCGAAATCAGATTTAGCCTGTAAAATCCAACAGAGCCCAGCTGATTCCAGTTCATAGACTAAACTCAGAGAGCAACCATCTTCATGTGCACATGCTCAGGCTTCTGAATATATCCATTCCAGGCTGAACATACTGGGGACTTAACAGGGGCATTATCATGTGTCATTACAAATAATGTTATATTAAAGAACTCTTTTCAGTAATGAAGCTTCATGGCACCATTATCCTGGTGATGGAGGCACAGAGCAATAAAAAGACTCATCAAAGACCATCTAGGTTGGTGGAAGAGCTAGAATAAGGATTCAGTCCTTATGACCAGGTTCATGTTCCATCCACAAGGCAGCACTGCTTCTCTGTGTGGGGCTTTAATTTTGGTTAGGGACTTTAAAGAAAGCCATTGTTAGAATGCAATTGCCCTCTTAGCCTGGTCACCTGGGTCCAGAGTGGCCCCAGCTGCAAGAATTGAGCTAATTGGCTGCAGAGGTGGCTAGGTTAAGTACGTAAGTCCAGCACCCTTCACTTGATCTTTGGCTGCTCAGCGCCTCATGCCCTGTAGAGGTTCATCCCTATACCTTCTCTGGAATACAGTACCTTGCTCCTACTTATACTGTCTTATGTCTGGACTCCCTAACTCCTGACATATGGCTGGCCCTGGATTATGGACATGGATGTTGCTTCAGATTAGGAATGTGACTCCCACTCTCTGGCTCTGACCCCTTTGATGCAGGCTTGGCCCCTAGGCTGGATTCCCCACGGGCATAAGTACTTGGTTAACCCTGCACTCCTCAAGACTGCTTATGCCGCCATCCTTGCAGCCATAGTCTGCTTTACAGACCCAGGACAGTCACTTATTACTGACCGTCCAGTTAAAAAACAATGTACCAAAGTCAATTATGTTGTATAATATTTAAATACCATATTTTCTTGCATTTAACCTGCACTCTTCCCCTCAAAACCAGCTGGGGAAAAATGGGGTGCACATCATTTGTCAGGAAAGGGTTCCTCATGGGTCTGGAAATTTGGAGTGGGGGAGGTGGAGCTATGGTAGAATTAATTGCTGCAGCTCTGTAAGCCATAAAAATGTAATGTTGCCCCTCCACTCTCTTCTTTCCCCGCCCAGCTGCAAACTTCCCTACCCTGAAGACGCTCCAAGCAGTCCCTCTGTAGTTACTCTTGAGACATCAGCTTCTGGTGTGCTAGAGAAGATTTGCTGGGACCAGGTGGAGATGGATGGTCTTCCTGAATTTGGAGTTAGTGCATAGGAGCAAGGTGACGGGTTATGTTAAGGACCATTGTGGCTAGGACACTGTGATGCCACAATGAGGACGTACCTTGAGAGAGAGTCATTACTTCATTTCAACCTGTTTGGCTCTGGATGCCTTCAGCTTAGTCCTTGGGGGGGCTGGCCAAAATGGTGGCTATCATACCTTCTCGTAGGCCAATACATTTGTTTCTTCTGTGAGATATTTTTAAAATCTAAATTCTGAGTCATCTAGACTGGGAAAAAAAATACATGTTCTGTTCCATTAAAAAGCAATAACTGAAGTGCCCACTTCACAACAAAAATTGAATCTACAGAGATTTATAGGAATAATAAACTAACTCTTCAGCAAAATTAATTCCAGATTTATCTAACTATGGTTATTAAGCCTGGAGATAATAGCCAGAAACTGGCACTGGGGAGATAGACAAACAACTGAGCAGTTAAAACATTAATCCATACATTTTGATGTATTGTGGCTCAGCTAAGCAAGTTACAATGTTAGTAGATACATCTGAGCAAAAGCACTACATTTTCATTAAACTCCTTCTAATCCAAACCGGGCCCATGCCCCTGACATCTATTAAACTCATTGAAATGTATTTAAAGGCGTAGTTATGCTCATTTGAATAAGTACAATTGAAATTACATTTCATATTTTTTTAGTTACTAAAATGACCCCCCCCCCGCCACACACCCACACACACACACACACACACACACAACTAGGATGACTGAAGCTAATAATATATGTGCCCGTAAAATAGGAAATGATAGATCAGCTGCAGCATTACAAAGAAATACACACAGCTCCCTCCCTAATTGCATTTCTAATATATTTAGTGGGTTTTAAGTCATCCGCGAATGGTGACCACTTCTCCCTGAGTCTTGCCAAATGTAACCCACCCTGCAGCCTGGGCTGCACCCAATTAAAAGGCTGAAATTTGGTATAGGCAAACCTGCAGAAGCTTTCATGTTGCTTTTTGGTTTAAGCTCATTCAGGATTTCTCCTTTCAATACCTTTAAACCTCTCCTCTGCCATAGTGCATCCAGAAACCTGCCTAATAAGTGCTAGGTAGTTAAATGTCTGTGATTACTTTTGCTCATTAGCTTAGAATTGTGCACACAGCTAGTCTAAAACAGCTAAAACAGCCTGCTATTTGCCCCCCTTCCTTGGAGCTTGCATATTTGACTTATCCATTTACTATGCCTTTTTAGCTTGGAAAGGACTTGGTAGGGACTTGGTAGGGACTGTCATATGTGATGCACTGTAAATGTACGGGTCAGGACCTAGCTCAATGGGTCAGGTCCTATAGGTCAGGTCCTAGGACAGTGAGGACCTAACCCAGGTGAGATCTCCAACGTCTGCTGCAAGGCATATACCTTCCTAATAAGATAAGTATAAAAGAGATACTAAGGTAAGAGAGGGAATTGAGAGAGATGAGTGGGAGCTTTTGCAGTGTTAGTCTTACAACCATCATAAACAACCCAGCTGTTCCCATCTGACTCACAATCCCTTTGCAAGGCTTCCTCTTCCTCATCAAGGCTTCATTTTAAGGTGGTTAGGTAGGAAACTACTAATCTGAAACAGTGCGATTCCTTCAAAGAGCTTTGCAGGGGACCCCCAGAGGGTGGCTTGGATTTAAACTAAACATGCAGTGTAAGCTGTTAAAGCTTGATCGCATGTTTTAGACTTGTTTAAAAATAACCGTAAGGGAAAAGAAAAAGCAAGCTAGTCAAGTATTTATTTTCTCCAAGGAGTCTTTGAAAACCCAGTGGAGACCCAACAAGAGTATTTAATGAGAGGGGAACTGCTCAACTTTAATAGATATTTTTAGTTTATGGATGGGAATCGGATTCTGCAATGAAAGCACCTGATCCAAGCTTCCAGTCATTTTCCATTGAGGGGAGAGGGCAAACCCATGAGGACTTCTGTCTTAATATAGACTGTTAGGTTATTATTTAGTGTATTGTTATGTTCTCTCCAGAGCTGCAATATCAAGCTCTGCTCTGATTCGGGTCAGGTTTAGGTTATGGTTTTGAGTTCAATGTTGTCTTTCATAAATCTGCCAGGCCTCTGATCCTTCCAAAATCATGAGAAGTAATCTTGCTGGGTGCACCCGTCTTTGCAATATTTCAGGTGCTTCTGAGCCAGAGTTGAAGAGGTCCATGAACAAGACCAGAACTGAAGCTACAGGAATGGGTTTATGATAAAGGGCATGACATCAAAATACAATTTTTACAGCATGCAATTTTTTGTTTGGATGTCCTATTAAATCAACCACATTAGAAAACCATACTGCCCTTTGTACACACCGCCCATTGCTACTACCAATTGGATGATTTAGTGAAGTTCTCGGATCGGCCCTGCCAGGGTCAATCATGGCCCTGGTGGAAATTAATTAATTTTCTTTTTTGCACTTCAAGAGGGATGTGGACCCTCTTCAGATTCTCCACATCCCTCTTGAAGTGCGAAAAAAAAAAAGAAAGTTGAAGTCCTCCAGTATCCCAGAATTCAGTGGCCCCTCCTGACTTAGGGTGAGTGGGGATGCTGGGGCACAACAGGGCTGGGTATGGTACATCACCCCCCAGAGATGTTCAGCAGAGAGAGAACTGCAGCTCCAGAGCACCCAGTGGCCGTGGTCCTTCCCACTACCACCCCCCGACTGGCTCTGCTCCCACTTGCAGTGGGGTAAGGGGAGGTGAGTGGTAACCAGACCTCTGGAGAAAAAAAGATTAGGCCCGTCAGAGCATTCTGGTCTTAGTGAAACTGGTAGAGCAGCTCTGCACTTAGAGCCCTTCCTGACAGCCCTTCTCTCAGCACGGAGCCACCACAGCTCAACAAATCCAGAGAGACTCAGGGAAACAGCTTAGGATGGCAGAGCTGCAGCAGCTCTGTGCTGAGAGCAGGGCTGCCAGGGCATAAGCCTAATACTCCGCTCTCAGTGCAGAACCACAGCATAAGTTTCAGCAAGACCAGAGTTCCCCAGGAAAGCTGCTTTTTCAGGTTTCTCTGGTCTCGCCAACTGACATGGTGGTGGGCCTACTCTCTGCCCAGCAGGAGCAGCAAGCTGGTCCTGCTCCTAGTCCTGCCCCTGCTTTCCTAACCTCCAGTGACAAGCCATAGCTGTGTAAGTGAAGGACAGTCAGAGCAAGTTTTTCACCTTACCATGTGACTGCTCCACTAAGCCGAACAACACTAAGTGGATTAACATTTGTTCAGTTTACAGCATAAGGTCTAACAAGGCCCTTAGCTAGGTAAAGATCAGGCAACTAAAGATCTGCTAGCTGAAAACAGTTGAGGGCACACAAACATAAACTATTTAAGATTATATGAACAAGAAACTAGAGGCTAATGCTTATCAGCATGATTTTATGGCAAAATAGGGTAGTCACATTTTTATAAGATTACGGATCTAGTTACAAAAGGAAACTGCATTATGTGGTAAACTTAGATTTCTCCTAGGTATTTGACTTATAATCACATGGCAATGATTGCAGTTCTTGTATTATGTGACACTAGCAACACATATATTAAAACCTGACTCCCTGAGAGATCTTAAAATGTAGTCTTAATGGTGACACTTTAATGAATGGAGACTTTAGTGACAGAATCCCCGAAGGATATGTTCTTGGTCCAGTGCTTGTGATATTTCTATTAATTATCTATCCTATATAAAGTCATTGCTGGTGAAGTCTGTAGATGACACAAAGATTTGTGGGATATTAAATAATGAAGAAAACAAGTTACTATTATAGTGGGATATGACTTGCCTGTGACCAAATGTTTAAATGATCACAGTGCACTAAAATGCATTTTGATATAGTCAAATGAAAGATACGGCATCTGAGAATGTTGGTTACACTTGTAAAATGGGAGACCTTAAGAGCTCAATCTTGTACTTAGTTTATTGAGGTTGAGAGGTAACTTCATTACTACACAGTTAGCTATATTTTATGTGTAACTAAGTTTACCCTTGCTTTTCTATACTCTGGCTACCTGAACTCAAAGATGATCAGATGAACATAACATTTGTAAAAAGGCATTACATAAATGCCTAGATAATAATCTAGCAAGAACATAAAGAGGTTTGAAGTTGGGCATCAGGTTTTCTGAATTCTTCACAAAAGGATATAAGAGTCAGCGAAACAATTCTTGGGCTATTAAATATATCTTACACTGTGCATGGAATCTATACTGATTATTTAATCTTAGGTTTTCATTGCCATCTATAAATCTTAAAGGCAATTATGTGTAAAAACTTGTTGGCTGGTTTATACAAACCTTAGGGACTGTGTGGCCACCCGGGAGTGAGAGTAGGGCTAGAGGCTCGGAGGCCAGAATGAGAGTACCCTTGACTGGTCAGGGCTGGAGCCAACACCAGAATAGACAAAAGGGCCAGGGGCCCATGGTGAGGGATGCCCAGAACTTGGAGGGGGAAAAAAATAAAAATACATTTTAAAAAGGGTGGTCTGGTGGAGCTCCCAGTGATGTGGGAACCCCAGGAAAATGCAGGACTAATTACCACCCTGGTGAAAGGTGGGCAGTGGCGCCTTAAACCCAGCCCTCACCTTCAGGTGGGTTATATGATCCATCTAATCCAGGGAAGGCCAGGTAAGCTTCTTGTAGTGCCTGAGCCTGCTGGGATTAGTGGCCCCATAGGGCCAGGCACACTTTTTGAAGCACTTGAGCTGGGAATGGCGGACCCCGATCCCTGAGTGCAGGCGGGAGGTTCAGACCCGACTGGTCAATGCTGGGGCTACGACCCAGAGAGGGGTCAAAAGGGCCAGGGGGCCAGCATGAGGGATGCCCATATAGATCAGAGAAGCCTGGGGTCCCGACTGGCCTGAGACAGGGCCAGGGCTTAAAAGGAAGCCGAAGGTCCCAGGGAAGGGGCCACAGGAAATGGGCGAAGAGGACAGCTGAGTTGACTGCTTGAGATGCCATCTGTGGGGCTTGGGCTGCAGTGTAGGGGTAGAATGGAGCCACGGATAGCCCCACAATATTGGGATGCATAATGGGCAGCCTCCCGCCTAATTATCATATTAATATTATTACATCAGTGTGTGGCAAGCGAGTGAGGCGGGTGGCTGACCTGAACACAAGGGCAGGCCAGTGCTTGCACCAGTGCTGTCACAGACTGGTCCCATTTCTACCTCTTAGGTGCCTAAGCTGACTTTGGTGTTTAAATGTGATTGTATTCCATGCTGCTTGAGGTTTCCAAAGACATTAACACATCTAGTTTTGTAATACACCATCCTCTCAACCGTAAAAGTAAGAAAGAAAAAAGAGCAAGCTGAAAGAAGAGCCATCTTCCTTTCTCATGAACTATTTTTCAGGGCCTCAAAGAGGGTGGACTAGAATTATGCTTAGGCACCTCATGAGATAAATATGATCTGGCCTTTGTCTTTTAATGCAAAAAAGTTATACATATGATAACCATCATTTTATGCAACACACTGGGATTGAACTGGGGACCTCTGGAACTGAAAGCATGAGCTGCTAAAAGACTATCAATGACTTTATTATTATCTATAAATTAACTATAAATTAGCCACAGAGAGGGCCTGTACCACATTCTCACCAGTGAGTTGACCTCCAGCCCATCAACAGCCATCTCTGCATATATTTTCTTTCTTGCTGAGGATTAAACTGTTGCAAAACTGATGACAGTTCCTCACCCCTCCAAACCTACAAGTTTCAAGAAGCCTAGAGCACCAAAGCTATATAAATTGTATAATCCACTTCAGCTTGAGCCACGGATTCCAGATCTTCTCCTTTCCCTCTTTGGCATGGGGTTTTATTCCTAGCAGTTGAGCCCATATCAGCCAGAGAATACTTTTTTTCTGCTATTTCTGCCCATTAAAAGTGTTCGGAAAGGATTTAATTTTCCCTTGCTAGCCTTGTCTTCAGATGACTGCAACACACGCTGTGAGAGCTGTGACCTATTTCCACCCACAGGTACTAGCACTTATAGCTAAAATATTGAGTAGGCATTGCTGAGTCTCCAGCTAATTTTCCATATCCATCTGTGATTCTGATTGACTCAAACAGATTACAAGCTAACTTCTAAGTTACTTAATGTCAATGTGTTTTTCTGCAAAAACCAAGGGGTCTAATTTTCATCCCCTCTAATGGGTAATTTTCGGAAGCTTCTAAATTTATTTATTTATTTATTTATTTTTTTTAATAAAAGGTCTTCTCAATTAGAAAACACACACTCTTCTAGTGAATCTGTTATTCAAGAATAATAGGCCCAGGCTGAATTTTGTCTGAACAACCCAGCCTTGGCTGTTGTACCTTTTGTGAAGATAAAAAGAAATGATGTATCTTCACTCTAATCCTGGATTCTCTGGGGTAGCTGAGATAGCGGTCCATTACTGCACAGTTAGGTGAAGGGCCCAACTCTGATAGTACAGATTATGTTTGAAGTGGCTAATTAATATATTTAATTTTATTTTAGGAAGCTCAGTAATTGGCAATCATAGTGCCTTTGGCAATATACACTATTTTAGTAGCAGCAATCAGACTTTGTTTGACATTAATCCATAACACTATCAAGCTGTGGAAGCTTTGAAGAGACACTGAACACTAATCATCTTACCATGTGCCACCATCAACCAACATTTTTTTTTGTTTTAACGTTTCCACGAGGAGTGACATCTTTCAAAATCACTTAGCTATACTCTAACTCTGTCTGATGAAGGATTGCTAAAACTGCCATTGATTTAAATGGGAATTTAGTGAGGCCAACACAAAGGGGTTTTGAAAATCTGGCCCTTCTAATGAATTCTTCCAAATGGTCTCTTTAACTAATTTAGAGCACATACCTCCCATTAATAATAAAAGGAAACAGATGGGTTATGTATCACATGATTTAAAACCAGCAAATATGAAGCCTAAGTTGCACTGGTAAGGCCTATTAGCCTAACAGCAGCTCTATTGATTAGCTGTATTGATTGCTTTATCAGTATGTCAGAATTAAGTGTTTTGGGTTTTTTTTTTAATAGTCCCCTTTACCCATTTCGTTGCTTCTAGTCTACATTAACAATGTATGAAGCCTATTAAAAAAAATGTGGCATTCTATTCAAGAGGACTAGTCAAATACAATTAAATTTGAATTAGAAGGTCATTACTAGAACTGTGCAAAACACTTTTCACATTTCACAAGGGATCATGCAGCATCTTCAATGTTGATCTGTATGACAAGCATAGACCCACATTCTGCAAAGAAAACTGTCTGTTCTGTTCTGTTCAGGTCTCTATACTGTCCTCAGCATTATTATATTTTGACTCCTTCTAGTAGTGCATTGAGTGACATTAGCATCTGTCCCATGTGGTTTGTTCTGTTTCTCATCTGCTCCCTAAAAGGAGAACTGTGAGTACAGCAGTGGGTAGGTTTCTTTGGTAGATTGTCTGTTTCAATGCATTTGTATTCGAGCACTTGGAGAAGTGTCTTGCATTTGGAATGGAAGGTGGTAAGATTTGTGATAGTCCTTAATTGCTTTGTGAGTTCATTCCACAGTCCCAGATCAGCTTCTGAGAAAGCTGTGATTTCTTAATAGACCAGCGTTCTCCTTTTTGCTGGAAAGCTCTGTTGTACCAGAGGAGCAGAGCTGTCAACTATGCTCTACATCCTGGGGCTTTAGGAGATCTGTTTAGATAATGTAGTTCCAGGCTTCTGATTACCTTAAAGTTAGGGAGCCAAGACCTTGAACTGCAGAGTTTCCATGCCCCTCCTAAAAGTATTCTGTTGCACTGAAGTTCATCCGGTGTCATGCTGAAACTCCATATGGTCATAAATATCAAATGATTTCGTGCAAAATCGTAAGTTATTTTGTATTCATGCTCTAGTGCCCAGTTTTGCATGCAAAAGGATCATACATCTTAGCAAACTTTTCAATGAACGGTGTCTTAGAGCAAGGCCCTGGCATGGGTGGGGACTACATGTGGTGCAGGTGTGTGACCCCTGGGCTACACATCATATGGTATATGCACTGTGAGAGCAGTCTCACTAGGATCCCTCCTCTCATTGTGCAGACTGTACCAGTGGCCCCTCCATTCTCCAGGCTGCACTGGCAGTGTGTGATGCCCCAGCTGCATGGGCAGCACCAGCAGCCTGCAGTGCCCTCTGGGCCCTCCCAGTGCAACAGTGGGTGAGGTAGCTGCAGAACTCACAAGCTATATGTTCACCACTCATGAACCACATGCATGGCTGCATTAGGGTATGTCCACACCATAAGCTGTGTGTGCCAGGTAGGTAGGGGCACCTATGCTGCTTTCCTTGAACTGGAAGCAGTGTAGCTGCATTTGTGAGGTGCAGTGGGCAGAAATAATTGTACTGCTGAGCGTCTTAATTAGTCTGCTTGGACCACCACATAGGCAGAGCAGTGAGGCATGTCAATAGGCACAACAGGACAGCTTGGTGCCCTCAGAAGCAGTTGTGCATGGGACAGGGGCAGCTCCTAGGTGCTGGTGTTGTGGCCAGCTGGCAGTGGCAACAGCTATTTTTCTGCCCCTCCCTGAGTCAGTGCCTGTGTTGCCCAAACGGCTAGGTTCGTGCCCCTGGAGGCTAGACCAATTCCACCTTCAGGAGAGAGTCACACACAGGGTGGGTCCATCATGAGTTTATTGATTGCGCAAGCAATGTCAACAGAGGAGCTGATGCTCTAAGCAGTGTTGACCCCGAACTTCTCTCGAGGTTACATTTTTATAGCTTACATAAACAAAGGGTTACAGCGTGTCATAAAACTATTGGCAGTACCACAATTTCCTTGTTGTTACGTCTTATCTTATGGGCGAGGCTTAGTTCGCTATTGGTTAGTATCTCCTGTCAAGTTTAGTGCATGCGTATTTCAAAAGCAGAACTGCGGCAAAAAGTTCTGTCGCATGCGCAGAGGAAAAGGGGAACTGTGGCAAAGTTAATGTCTTTTAGTAACCTTATACCTTAGTGTAACTCCAGGGCATTAGGCAAGTATGGTTACAAAATGCAGAGCAAGCAAGAAGGAAAAAGAAACCCACAACTCAGTCGTTATGCCTCGTGTTTCTTACACAAGGGATCATGAGGGACTCATACAGTTATTACTCAAGAGAAGCCCAGGTCATGATGTATTTTTACCACACCTGAGGCAGCTTCCCCCATTGCCCTACCTTAGTTATACTACTGGGCAGTCATGTCTACACATGCATTAATGCACCATAATTACAGTGCATTAAGTTTATCACCTGTAATAACAAGTACTAAATGCAGTGTATTCAGCTCTACTGCACAGTAGCACTGGTGCATGTCTCTTACGTGATCCTAATTTGCAGTAGATTAATTCTATTGAGCATTGGCATGACTTTTGCCATGATGCACTAATGCACAGTAGAATTAGTCTACAGCACTTCTAGCCTCTCATGTAGATGCGCCTGATATGCCTGGAAGTGCCCCTGTCTGATACAGTAAATATGCAGCGTTGACATGCCCTTAGTAACATTGCAGGTACTTGAATTCTTAGGTATCTACACTGGGGGGGGGGGCGCAGAAAGTGACCCCAAATCCTCAGGTTTGTGGCCGCGAAACTCTGGAGATGCCTAGATTAATCTGACACCAGCAATTAGGACTGAAAGTTTGGTAGGTGCCTACATTTAGGTTTCTACAAATATAGGAATATACCTAGGTAGAGCCACTAGGCTCCACTGTCATTCAGATATAAGACAAAGCGGCCACGTCTACATGAGACACTTACTGCACAGTAGCTCATTACTACTGTATAGTACCTTGTTAGTACTGTGCAGTAGAGTTGAACCAGGCATGAACCGTGATGTGACGCTACTGCACAGTAGTAACGAGGAGTAAGGTGTGTGGGACTTTACCCAGTAATGAGCTATTGAGCAGTTAGTGTCACCCAGAAGCTGTGTGGGGCTGCTATTGTGCAGTAATGCCAGTAACGATGCACAGTCAGCATCTTGAGCAGACATGGCCAGGAACTCTTAAGCTCTACCTAAGTTAGAGCATATCTCCAGCACACTAATGGTGCAAAGTGGTCTTGGTCCCTTTCATCTGCAGATGTGGCAGGAGTGATGGTGCCATTGCTCACCTTTCGTACAATATCCTACTAGTTGGAGCACTCAGCCACAAACTTGGTGATCTGGGTTATAGACTTTTTAACCCCTAGAGATTTAAACTCATGTTTCCTATGTTCCATGAGACATCACAACCTTTAGGCTCTACAAGAGTCTAGGTGGAAGTGTTCTCCATCCTTTCCATTGCAGCTAGGCTACTATGCAGCCAGGAATGCAAGAGTCATGGGGCCAAAAGGAGAACAAGCCAAACTGATTCTTTAGATAAGCAGTTTGGTTCCTAGCTGGCAGTCTCTTGTTCTGGTCCCATAAACCTTGGTCCCAAAGTTAAGGAATTAATTGTAACATGCCTGAGTGTTTGAATGGTAGCATTGAGTATTTTCTGTTTGTTTGCTTTTTGTTTTCCAGTTTTCTTATAAAATAAGCAACATTTTGAATGAAACAGGAACATGCAGAGAGACACAAAGGCCATTTTTAATTGAATGAAAGTTTCAGTTGTTATTTTTTGTATTGTTTTTCACAATTCATATATATATTCGCACATAGGACCCACTTTACTCATCAGTAAAAAAAGCAAAGACAGTCTTTGCTATACAGTATTCAAAGTCTGCAACAGCTGACAAATACTTGCTTTCATTTTTCTTCTACTAGGCAATGCTGTTTTGACAAATGAACAGCTGAAATTTCTGAATGCATGGCCTTATCCTTCTTACTAAGCCTATTCTTCTACCTCTAAGTGATACCATTTAACCATTACTGTGCCACCCAGCTCTACCAACAGCACCCATGAATAGCACCATAAACCCCAATGCCATTATAATTTTATTTCTCTAATCAATCATTGTGCTCACCATTGGATTACTACTATTGACACTGATACTTATATCCTTAATGTAAGTCACTAAATGAGAATTTAGGTTAATCTTCTAAACTGAAAGACTTTAAAGCCCTAAATAAGAGTTTAAACCCTCTAGTTCTTCCTAAGATATATAGGGCTTTACCCCACACCACCTGAATGCAACTTAGAAAATTTAATTAAGCTAAAAGTTCACTAGAAAAAATGGACCTCCATCCCATAAATGTTTTATTTACCATCATGCTTTTGCTTACCTTTTCTTGTACTAAGAACTAGTAAATCTTGGCATAAGTTACAGTGCATCTCTGAATCTGTAATTCAGCATGAATTTCACCATAAAGCCTGAAAAGAAGGAGAAATTCATCTTTGTAAAAAAGGTCTACAGTCTAACACTTAACACACAACCATCCTACCAATGAATTTAATCTGTTGATTCTTCTCAACTAATAGTACTGGGCAGTATTTACATTCAATCAACTATCTACATACATGTGACCAAAATCTAAAATAATCATTTCCAGTCCTGTGGGAAGTTACTGGTACATAACAAAAGAAAACAAAGCAAAACAAAAGAAAACAGAAAATCCCCAAACTGTCATATGTTTAATACAGAGAGAAATTTGTGACTTTTTTTCCAGACTCCAGGGAAGCTGAGGCTTAGCTACTACCCCTACTTTGACATCTACTTTGTTACATCTGTGATGGGTATTATCTAGATTTCTTAAATAACTTAAAGGCATTCTGTTCAGGGCAAAGTTTCATACAATGGCTTTTCACCCCCAGGGGCTGGGCTGAAGTCCAACCGAGTGACTGAAAATCATTAAACCTGATTGCCAGAAAAAAGTTTACAAGAAAATGAGCTCAGTGGTCAACTAGGAAAGCCTGCATTAAAATAGTGGTGCTTTGACGCCAATGCTAACATTTCTAGGGTAGGTAAGATCTCATGAGTCAAGGTAATACACACTGATTCAGTTCTTAGTGATGCAAAATCTCTCATTCAGTTAGGGTTGGTACTGGACTGATTTTTCAGGAAATCTAAGTACATTTCCAGCTCTACCACAGATTTCTAGGTGACCTGGAGCTGTTCCATTGCTTTATCTCTTCCCATCTATAGTAGAGATGATAATATTACTTTCTACTAGGGCTGTGTAAAATTTCACCGGCTGTTTCATTTCGAGACTGTTTCGACTCATTTCAAGCTTGAAACAGTGAAATTCAAATGAAACAAAGGGCTTCGAAACAGCCTCGAAACAAAACGAGTCTAGTCAAAACATTTTGAACATTTCAAAACATTTCAAGTTTGGAAGCAGCCAGCAGCCTGGTGGTGGGAGACAGGGGAGAACTAGGGCTGCGCTCCCACCGGCTCTGCAGCCCAATGTGGCTCAGCGAGGTAGGGATGGCAGCCCTCGTTCTACCCGGGCTGCAGGAAGCTAATTGCAGTGCAGGGGAAGGGAACTAATCCTGCTCACTCAGTTCCCTTCCGCAGAGCTGCAATCCTTTGAGCTGGGGAAGGGAACTGAGCCCCGCTGAGCTGAGTTCCTTTCCCCAGCCTGATTCTAGCGCTGGGGAGGGGAACTCAGCTCAGCTGGGCTCAAATCCCTTCCCCAGCCCAGTTGCAGCACTGGGAAGGGGAACTGAGCAATCGGGCTCAGTTCCCTTCCCCAGCCTGATGGATTGCAGTGCTGGGGAGGGGAACTAAGTGATCAAGCTCAGTTCCCTTCCCCAGCCAGATGGATCCCAGTACTGGGGAGGGGAACTGAGTGATCAGGCTCAGTTCCCTTCCCCAGCCCCCCTGGCCCCAGGCAGCAGCACCCATCTTCCCTCCCTCATCTGGCAGGCAGATGGGGGGTTGCAACTCTGGGAGGATTGGCACAGCCCCCACAGCCCTCCCAGGGTTGTGGGCCCCTGATCTGCCTGCCGGATGAGAGAGGCTGTTTTGAGCTTCCCCATTAAAGCCAATAGGTGAAACATCAAAACAGCATTGAAACAGCCTCACTGTTTCAATTAAACAAAATGGAACAGCAGTTTTGAATCGAAATGAAACGCTGTTCCGTCGTAACCTCAGTATGCAAGTCAAAATGGGATGGTGCTGTGGCGGGCCAGTAGGGGGCGGTCCTGCGTTTGAGCCGCCCGCCTCCGTGCGCCCGACCACCTTCCAGGCTCCGAGTGCCTCCCTTGGGGTGCCTCCCGTCTGGCCGACCCCTTCCCTGGAGCACACCCGCTAGGTTTAGGGTTTAGCTTTGGGCAGTTGGGCTTGATGTGGCCCTGCTCCCCACAGTTATAGCACCCCCTCTTTTCCGAATTGGGTGGTCTGTCCGAATCTGGGGCCGCCTTGCGCTCGGCAGGAGGTGGCCCTCTTTCCCCTTTTTGACCCGGGCCTCCCTTCCCCCCTCTTTGGAACCCTTTTTGCTCCTTCCCAGAGTAGGGAGGCTTCTCACGGTTTAGCAACAGTCGGTCTGCAATGTCTGCGGCCTCGTAAGCATCTTTGGGGTCCCTGTCCCTGACCAGGGTCTTAATCTCTCTCGGACACCAAAAGTAGAATTGTTCCAGCACCAGGAGATGGCTTGCCTTATCTAAATTGTCAACCTTGGCTTCCGCTAACCATTTAAAGTATGTGTCGTACAACATGACCACATAATCAGTCAATGACTTTTCGGGTTGTGGGCGCGTATTCCGGAATTTTTTCCGAAAATAATCCGGTCCTAACTTGAACCGTTTGGATACAGCAGCTTTGAAGGCATTATAGTCATCAGCTGCGTCTGAGGGCAGGCTGTTCAGGATCACCGCCATGTCACCCTCTACCAGTGCAGACAGGTACATCATGATCTTTTCCTCCGGCACCTTGCACCGCTGGGCTTGTCTTTCGAAGTTGCTTAGGAACACCGCAGGATCGTCTCCCTCTCGGTAGCGAGCGAAGGCGGAGACATCTAGTTTGGGCTGTTCCCCGGACGCTTGCGGAGGATTCGCGTTTCCCGCAATGGTCTGCAAATGGAGCTGAGCCTCCAGCTTTTGTGCCTCCAACCGGGCTTCCCGTTGTTCCCTTTCACGCTGAGCTTCTAGCTCCAGTTTTTTCAATTCTATCTGCTCCTTCTCGCGCTGGGCTGCCAGCTGCTCCTTCTCGCGCTGGGCCTCCAGCTCCAGCCTTCTCAGCTGTCGTTGTTCCTTCCTCTCTTCCAGCTCCATCCTTTTCAGCTCTATCTCATGGAGTCTCTGGTGCTCGCTCTCAGAGAGTGATCTCCCGGCAGCCTCTGGGCTTGACGAGCGGGAGGGTGGTCCTGGGTCAGACTCAGGAGTTGACGAGCGTGAAGCTGACACTTGTTCTGACTCGCTGGTGCACAAGAGTTTAACCAGCTCCTCCTTCTTTAGCCCTTTCTTCACATGTAGGCCTCTCTCTTTTGCCAGTTCCTTCAGTTCGGGCACAGTCATCCGGACATACTCGTCCGCCATCCTGACTCTCTACCCTATCCAGTCGACCCGATGCCAAATTAGAAATTGTTTGCTCAAGGGATTCCAGTGACTCTATTCCTTTTCCCAAATTATGCCTCAAATACAGCAGGGTATTCGTATCCCACCTCTGCCACCACGTGTGGCGGGCCAGTAGGGGGTGCTCCTGCGTTGAGCCGCCCACCTCCCTGCGCCCGACCACCTTCCAGGCTCCGAGTGCCTCCCTCGGGGTGCCTCCCGTCCGGCCGACCCCTTCCCTGGAGCACACCCGCTAGCCTGGGGTTCCCGCTGCCACCATCCAAGGCTCTGGACTCACTTCTGGCTCTGCGCACCTTGGAGAACACAGGCCTGATCGTCCAATGGGTGCTAGACCCAATACAAGCACTTGGGGCACTTCCCCAAGTCAGGGGCTTATTAGGAAGCCTCCCTTAGTCCACAGACCTCAGGGGCCTCCTTGGCATAATTTAGACCCACCCCTCAATAAGTCTCCACACCGGTCACAGGTGCCATTTCGCACAGCCCTACTTCCTACCATTTCTTATCTGCCTTGTTGTATTAAATCCTGGTTCAGGTCAGCACTTAAGTGTTTTCCTGAATCTCAGCCCCAGTCTATTAATTCTTTGAATCAGGGGCTATGTCTTCCTGTTTCTGCAAGGTACCCAGCAGGAAGGGACCTTGATCTCATCTCAGGCTTCTCAGCTATACCACAGGGCCAATACATATAATAAAAATGCTACTTGATACAATGGAGTGGGCTAGGATTTTGCAGTATTTGATAGCCTGTAAGACCACTGTTTAATGCTTCATGATACTCCAGTAAGCCTGAATAAATATTCACAAAAACATCCTCACAATAACATTGCTATGAATAACATCTACTTTACTGTTGTCCAAAAGGAAGTCTTTTAAATGCTTTCAGCATCTTGAAATGTCTTTAATTATTGTGTTGCTTATGAGCATAGTTGGTAGTTAACCAAATGTTAATACATTACCACATGAGAGGAAACCAAGCCACTCATGGGACTGAAAATAGGCTATGGACTTCCAAGCCTGTGTCTGAAGACTTCCCATAACAGATAGAGTGGAAATAGAAAAGAAAAGGGAGAGACGGGTGAGAGATATGAAATCTTAGATATCCAGGATGCTGTATTGGAAAGCAGGACTTAATAGTTATCACCTTTACCTCTGCAGACTAGATCCTGCATTCC
>NW_005841890.1:996213-996451 GCF_000455745.1 Alligator sinensis
TTATGATTCAGGCAGACTTCCACTCTTTTCAATGCCTTCCCATAGTCCTCATGATTTCTGGAGAAACTTGTGTCAGATCTGGAAATTGGGAATGATTACTCTTACACTCCTGGAATATAAGAATGGAAGTTGATAAGATTTTTTTTTTTCATCAAAACAACTTTTTGTTCAACATGTGCTGTCGTTTCATCAAAACTGAAATGTTTCCAAAAGCATCATTTGACAAATTTCTGCTTCA
>NW_005841890.1:996461-1007767 GCF_000455745.1 Alligator sinensis
AGTATTTCAACAATATTGACGTCTACCTCTTCAATACTATTGGGACGAAACGTTCTCAAGCTGATTTTATTTTTAAAAATGGAATTCATTGTTTTAATATAAAATATATTTGAAAAAAATATGTAGAGGCTTGAAGTAAAAGCAAACTTTTTTTCTGTACACAGAGGTGTCTTTTTTGGAGGCTTTTTTGTGGGAAATGTTAGATGTCAGTCTCTGCTCTGTTTCAGAATTAATAAAACAATACTGTGACCTGTTTTGTCAACTGGGGATGGCGGGGCAAGAAGGGAGAGGGGATTAGTTCCCACACAGCTCTAGCTGTTTCTATCCACTAATATACAATAGTTTGTGAAGAAATTAGGGAACTTGTGGTTGCTTATCACTACTCTGGTTGCTATAAAATAACTAAAGTTTTTATGCTCTGTTTCTTGGCATCTGTTGCAACCATTTACACAAAGGTGACATGAGAACATAAGCAAATATAATATTGTCGCCATTGCTATAATACTTAAATGTTGCTGAAACAAGTTTTGCCTTAAGTTAATATTCTTCCCACAGATGCAACTGAATGCACATAGTGCAAGGCAGTGGAAGATCAAACCAACTATGCATAGATGCAATCTAGTTTGGTAGTGGGACCAGAATCTAAAACATATAGACCAAGTTTTAGGCCAAATTTGAGCAGACACACACTAAGTGGGAACTGCACAAATTCATACTATATGCTTATTCTGTATTTCTCTATCAGAGAAAAAAAATACACTTTATAGTTAACAAGACTGACTACCTTTCTTTTTTTTCCCCTTTCTCAAACATGATAGGTGAAAACTAAGACCAAGTGAACAGAGGGACCGTTAAGTAAGGTCATAAAGAGTGGCAGATGGTATCTTTGTAGCGGAGTGTGTCCAATAACTTAAGACTGAGAGAAGCTATAACTATTTATGTAAAAATATAACCGAATAAAATAATACACACTTGAACTAATAAAAAATGGAAACTAGTTGCGAACATTTGCTAAGACAGAAGAGCCATATTAACCTGATTATGATTGCAGCAGACAAGGGAGGAGCAAAGCTCACAGGGCCTGCAGATTAAATTGTAGATCGACCTTCAAATGCTTGCATAGTTACTAAGGCTTTTGCAAAGTACTTCTGGTGGAAAACTCCAGAAGAAGGCATGTGTGTGTGTGTATGCATGTGCATGCACACATACAAGCTCCTTGACCGTGAACTGATATATACATATGAATACACACGCACACAGATATGTGTGTTCATGCACATGGTAGTGTAAGAGTGATGTTGTATCTGTGATGGGCCAGAAGTTACGCAGGAGGCAAGTATTTCTTAGCGTGGTATCTTTTATCAGACTAACTACATAATTGGGATAAAGTTAAACAAGCTTTCCCATGCAAGATGATGATTGTATTGCATTCGAAAGCTTGTCTAACATTATCCCAACTACATAGTTGGTCCAATAAAATATATGTCCTTAAGAAACCCTGGCCTCTTGTATATGACCACTCCATATATATACACAAATGCATATACATGTGTAAAAACAAGATTGCATGAAGATTACGTTAAGTCAAGCACTGTTTCCTGTTTTAAGGTGGAGTCTGCCTTGGATTTTGAGCACTTAACCTCAGGATCTCTTCTGCCTGGTTTTCTTTTCTGACTGTTCATCCTTTTCTGAAATGTAGCTGCTGCATAAAGGTTATGCCCACACAAATAAAGAAAAGCATTTCAGGCTTGAGGCTGAGAAAGGGAAGGATTGCAGTCACAACAGACTGACAAAGGGAATCATATTCTTGAGGGAATGTTTTTTGCTGCTGCTGCTCTTCTTTTTCCCACAGATGCTTTAAGCTGACTTAGCTCCAGACCTTCTCCAGCCTTTTGCTTCTTGAACCTGGTTCACTGGGCTGCAAAAAAGAGATGTGGAGCCAAGAGGAAAGGATCAACTCAGGTAATATCTGGTTTCGTGCAATGAAGGCTGCCCTGGATTCTAGCCTAGGCCAAGTCTCCCCATAGGTGCTTCTTAACTGTTTTGTCCAATAGCTATTACATGCAAGGTGTAGTGGGCCAGCTTCAGTAGCAGGGCTGGAAAGATCAGAGTTGTAAAAGATAGAGCCTGGGGTCAAGACTGGGACAGATTGTGGGCCCAATCTGACCCATGGGCCCTGATGAGTTTGAGACCCATCCTCTAAACTAGACAGTGCCTAGCCTGTGAACTGGTGCTTAGGGCACTTCCCTGGGAAGTATGAGATGCAGGTTCAAGGCTCAGTGGAGGAGGGGAATTTAAGACTGGGTCTTCTAGTCCCTGGGCAGGGGCCCTTATCTACAAAGCTACTGGGATAAAAGGTGGACACGAGCTCTTCCTCCTCTAGTTTAGTCTGTGCAGAGTGATTTCATTTCACTGATGGATACACTAATATTATGAGCTGGGGGGTGGGAAGAGGTGAATGTCATCTTCTGTAGCCAATCTGGTCAATATTTACTAGCCGTAAAGATAAAATCAGATTTGGGGACCTAAAGGATGGACTCATCTCAACTCCCAGTGCCACTCTGTTGTTATGACATCAAGGCTTCACTGGCACGCTCAGCAATGGAGGTGCATACGTGGTCCACCCCCTGAAAGAAACCCTGTTACATTTATTTTTCCAATGCTTGGAAATCTAGATGTTGCATGTATAAAATAGAAACCTTGTCAGCAATCTGCTGTATTCCCTGCAAACACTGCAGCATCATGATTATACTTGGCAGTAATTGGATGATCGCCAAAGAATATTATAGCATAGGCTCCCCACCCCCCCCCAATAAACTTCTTATTGATGTATTCACCATAATAAACAGCTAGCTTAACCTTTTGTAAGTACTGCTCAATTTTCTGGTATACTTTAGACCTTGAATAGCTAATTAATTTTAAAGAGGAATCTAGTAAAAAAATACAGCTTGATGGATTTGAGTTTGGCTAGAGTTATTTTTTGTTTTATTTTGTTTTGTTTTGTTTTCCCCCTTGAGTTAGAGCAAGACTAGGGAGGTCAAAAGTTAGTATTTGTACACATGTGACTTTCCTGATCTAAGTGCTAATATTTTCTGATTTTAATCTTTTTCCTGGATCTGTCAAATTAGCAATCAAAGATCAATTTTACGACACCTCCACCCTCCAAAAAATATTCATTCAGTTCGCAGATACAGAACACAAAAATGGCATTACAAAATAATACACGCTTTAGATTTCTTAATAACTTCAAGACAAGTGCATGCTCCTCAGATTAAAAGTAATTCAATCATTTGTAGTCTTCAATCAGTCAAAGTTTACAGGTCCCAATGTTTTTGAATGAACAGAAAAGGTTGAATATAAACAGGAGCTGTAGAGAAGGAAAGGTCAGGCTGGTACATCCAGGGCATGTCTACGCAGGATGCTAATGGCACAGTAGGCTAAAGCACTGCACAGTAGCGTGCCAGGCAAAACCCATGCTAATAAGGTACTGCACGGTAGTATTAGGCTACAGCATAGTTAGCATCAGTAAAAATCCATGCACCAGTGCTACTGCGCAGTAGCACCAGTTACTGCACTTTGATTTAGTACTTGGTTTATGCAAGTACTAAATTTAATGTGCAGTAACTACAATGCTTCATGAAGGTGTAGACACCCCCCCAGTGTCTGAACAAGTTAGGTCAGGTATCAAAAGCAGTTATAGCCATTCTAGCAGGGCTTTTACCCTGGCTAATAGACACTGTTTCTCAGCAGTGCTAATTTCCCAGGCAGCTCACTATGCTAATAATGTGTACATCACACTGTGTTGTGTCATGTATGCACACCCCAAATTCTTCAATTTGTATGAGTCCATTGCTTATAAGTTTACATTCAGGCAACACATTAGAGGCTGAACTGTTCTGTCCTATTCTGTGAATGAGCAAGAGGAGGTGGAGTTAGCTTTACAGACTTTTTTGTTTGGAAGCTGAGTCCATTACCCACAGCTGAACCTGCTGGTGGCGGAGTGGGGGGAAGGAATGGCATTATAGCTGTAGATCTATCTATCTATCTATCTATCTATTAGCTAATGCATATATATATAGATATACATAGAGATAGGTTGGTAGATGTCTGTCCATCTGTCTAGATATCTGTCTGTCTAGATAGATAGAAGTCTGTCCTGTCTGTCTGTCTGTCTGTCTCTCTCTCTCTATATATATGTATATATGTTTATATGTATATGTGTATATGTATATGTATGTGTGTGTATATATATATATATATATATATATGTGTGTGTGTGTGTGTGTGTGTATGCATTATCAAATGTATTTGTATGGATACATGTCCGTACCACTGCACATTTGGCCATTAAAGATATTTGAATTTTCAAAAGTTTGCACTTTTTTATTTGGCCCAGTCGTTCCATCTATCAGTCTTACTGCCAAATTCCAAGGGCATTTTTACACGTGCTCTGGGGATGGTGTTTGGGGGGGAGCGGGGCGGGGAGGAGTTGTTTTAATTAGAGTGGCTCTAAAAGCCACTCTAATTAGAGTACCTGCAGCATCTCATGTATCAGCATCCCTGTGCTTCAAAATGGTAGCGGGTCACTTTAACTAAAGCTCATTAAACGAGCAGAGGCTGAAGACACGGAGGCTGGCTGGAGTGCACTAATTAGCACACTCCAGCAGACTCAATTAATTAAGTCTGCTCCAATACGCTGTAATTGCAGGCATTTTGATGATACACGATATGCTGTGAGCACTGTAATTACAGGATGTTGGAGCAGCCTCCCCACACATGTGCAGGCACCGCCAGAATCTCAGCTCTGTTGCAGGTCAGTGTTCCTGTGAATTGGTCCTTTTTTCAGATGGCTGGACATCACGCATAATGTTTTCAGTGAAAGTCTATCATTACAGATGCACCACTCAGAAGGGCCTGCAGGATTTTGTGCATATGGAAGCCATTAATTGCTCAAGAAAGAGAGACAAGCTATCAGATCCCTCCATCATTTTAATATCTATACCAAAAGATGCCTTTGTTTCTAAGGATTTTTCTTGACTGAGAGACAGGAAATGAATTAAAAAGTTTTGCTAAACATTAATAAAACAGCAGCCTGAGTTTCCATAGTCCAGGATTATTATACACATCGGACAATGTGACGTGCAGGAATGAGGCAGTTTCACCTGAACTCTCAGCTTAAGCCTGGGACTGACATATTGTGCAGCTGTGGGAAGTGATGTTACTAAATGATGAAATTTAAGATGCAGCTTCCTGCCCTGTGATACCAAAAGGCTACTCTGGTGGGTGAAAGATGATGAAGAAGGATTCATTGGCTACGGGATGGTGAACATATAGGCACTTGAGAAAATTAACTTTTAAACTGAGTTAGTTAAAGCGTATTAAATCCCCGTGTGAGCATTCTCATTCAGAAGAGAAGTGTCCATAATTTGGTTTAATTCAATTTCCTTTAGCAGGGAATTAAAATAAATCAGCTTAAGTCCACTTTCATTCTGAATGAAAATGTCTGTACAGGGGGCTAATGGGTTTTAAGTGGTCCACTTTATATTGTTAATTTGGATTAATTTTCCTGAGTATTCTCATGTAGACAAGCCGTGATTTTTAGACTGCGGCCAATGAAGCCTATACTCACATTTGCAAATGTGTAAGTGAGCAAGTACAATCCTAATATGTCAGGGACTTACTGTCTTAATTGCTGCAGGAATTGCTCAGTGATATATATAGAACAACAAGTACTGCAGCCGTCTATCTAGTGCTACATTTCACGTGAATACTGGGGGCAAAGCTCTTGATCATCCCTTCACCCTCTTTTCCTCTATCTCAGTTTCCACTCTTCTGCTGTAAAATAAGGATATGAATCCTGACCTATGAACCTCATGATCTCAGTATTATTTGTACAGTGCTTTGAACATGAAACATTACAAATGATTAGCATGATTGTCACATGTGCAGAGGAAGAAATGTTCTGAGAGGTAAGTTCAGGATCAGTGACATGTAATGTTTAGCCTTTTTGTTTTGCATCAGCTATTTAAGTGATACTGTCTGTAATACCTCTGATCTGGTTCCTCCTCCCAAAATGTTCTGCAAATGGGTCTCAAACAGGTCAAAAGCACTGAACCTTCACCTTGCATCCAAACCCATCCTCAAATGAGAGTGTTTCTAAGATTTGAAATGGCTTATACAACTTTCTCAGCCTGGCCTTTTGAAACTTGTGCTCTGTGCTTCAGATCCCAGACTGGCCAAAAGCAGGACTTAGCACATATCTCCGGAGAGAGACTCTTGTTATAAGATGGCATTGCTCAATTTTGAAGCACCTGAAAAAATAATAACAATAAAAAAAGAACTGGGCTAAGGATCTGGTTCGGTCAGCAGTACTACAGAACAAACCTCTCAGTCTTTCAGGACTCACCTCAAATGAACTGGGATCGTCTATAAATGCCACAGTCAACAGCAGGGATCAAACTCAGTCCCTTCGGTACAAAAAAAATACCTTTTTCCCTCACAAGTAACTCTCTTGGCTCTACCAGAGCGCTCAAGGTGTTGCAGTGGCCAAGATCAGTCAGGAGGAGGAGACACGGTTATGGAAATTGGGCCAGCATACCAAAGTACAATGCTAAGTAATTGTCTTTTTGCCATCTAAGATATACTTCAGACAGCCATAGCATAGGTGACGCATGGGGGAGGTTCAGTGGGGGGGACCTACAATTGGCTCCAGTGCACTCGGCAACTGGCTGCTGGGGAATCCCCTCCCCCATCGGTCACTGGCTGGCCACTGGAGGACCCTCACCTGGTTGTGTCAGGCTGGTGCCCCCCGCAGACTCGGAAGGCACCAATCACCCATGAGTTATGGGATACACAAGGCAACACAACATGCTGTACAGTAATAATCTGCCTCTTCATTAGCACAAAGTGCTTTGCAATGGAAGTCAGTAGCATTAATCCCACTTTTCTTGTAAGGAAATTTAGGCACTAAGCAGTAACTTGACTTGCTCTCAGCTCACCCAGCAGGCCAAGGGCAGAGCAGATACTAGAGCCTAGTGTGACATTCCCTTTGCCCTAGATGCAGCCTGGGTGTGCAGCTGAGAAACACTCCCAGGTGCTTCCACACCTTGGAGATGCCCTTCTGGCTCAAGCCCCCTCTGCTATCTACTGCCTGACCACTGAGAACCAACTGAGGTGCTCCAGAGGCCAACTCATCGATTCATAGATGCTAGGGGCCGGAAGGGATCTCACAAGATCGTCGGGTCTAGACCCCCTGCACTTGGGCAGGAAAGACTGCTGGGGTCAGATGACCCCAGAAAGGTAGGCTTTAAGATGCTTTTTGAAGATCACCAGGGTAGCTGACTGTATCACTTCTGGGGGGAGTCTGTTCCAGACCCTCGGCACTTCAATTGTAAAGTTTTTCCTTACGTCCAATTTGAAGTGATTTTCAATCAGTTTATGCCCATTGTTTCTTGTCTTCCCCTGGGGGGGGGGCTTGTTGAACAGATGCTCCCCCCGTTCCTGCCACCAAGTCCCTTCTAAGTCTTCTCTTCTCCAGGCTGAGCAGTCCTATGTCTTTCAGCCTCTCCTCATATCGCCTGCTCTCCAGACCTCTGATCATGCATGTGGCGCTCCTCTGGACTCTCTCAAGCTTCTGCATATCCTTCCTGAAGTGCAGCACCCAGGCCTGGATGCAGTACTCCAGCTGTGGTCTCACCAATGCCGAGTACAGCAGGAGGATGACATCCTTAACCTTGCTTGAGGTGCATTGGTAGATGCATGCCAATGTTTGATTTGCTTTGCCAGCTATGGCATCGCATTGGTGGATCATATTCATTCTGTGGTCTATCACAGCCCCCAGGTCTCTTTCAGTTGTGGTGCTGGCAAGCATAGCACTGCTGAGCCTGTAAGCGTGTTGCATATTATTTCTCCCCAGATGGAGCACTTTGCATTTCTCTGTGTTAAGCATCAGCAGGTTATGATCCGCCCTATAATAACCATGTGGTGGTCAGTACAACACTTTCCAGATCCTATTAAAACCCGTACAATGTTGTTCATTCTTCAAATTCAGAGATGACCATGACATCACTGGTTGGTTTGGTTTCTATGAACACATGAATGACCGATCAGGCCAGGTTGTGCTTTGAACTGACTATGGCATGCTGAGCAAGAGATGCCACTTTGGGTTGCTTGGTCAACAGCAGATGTGTGGCTGTTGCAAGGTTTACACAGTTTGCATTTCTGCCCTGCCTCAGCCATTCTTCTGTGCTCATAGACAATAGCTCCAGTATGAATGAGGCTTTGCCAGGTGGAAAGATCATGAGCAAGATCTTCCCAAGACTTCAGGTCACTGATTTGCCCCTCCCACCAAAGAGTGAACATGTGTTCTGTTTGCTAGCAATTTAAACTATGCAGATTACAGAAAACCACATACATTAGATCAATTCTGCCTCAGCCTTTTGGAAAGTCTGCACCTAGCCGTAGAGTGTAAAGGAAAGGGTTTCATTAGGTAGAAATGAACAATGTTCAGAAATGTTTGAGTTGGATTCAGGGGGTGATTACACCACTGCAGCTATTTGGCATTCATTGCTCAATACAGTGTAAACAGTGGCAAATTGATGATGGGGTAGGGATACACTAAACACAATGCAGTCAGGAGATTAGGGTATGTCCACACTGGTTGCTTTCATGATTGCACTTCAGAGCTCCTCACTGAGTTCCTTGCTGCTCTGGCTCCCTGGCCAGCAGCACCTGAGCTATTTTAAAGTTAGCATGGTTTGGCCTATATAAGCTGCAGCCACCGCTATGACTGCCAAATAGATATGCTGTAAAACAGAGAAACTAATAGCACTTTGAGTTAACACACAGAAGTGGAGATGAGAATAATGTTTTGAAATGATGAGTTATTCACATCAGGATAGAATAGCTTTTGTAGCAATCTGCAACACATTCTAAATCAATTTAGGAAAGTGTTTTCGCTTTTGTAGCATGCACACATAAAAATACTGAAGCAAGGTTAAGAGCTGTGAGGTGTTTTTTGCTGTCACTCATATACAATGGGCAAGGGGAGAGACTGTTTCAAAGGGGAGAGACTTAAAATGTCTTGCTCCGCACATGTGCACACACCGGGGCAGTGGCATAACTAGACAACTTTGCACTTTGAGTGCATAGGACAGCAGCCAGGTCAGTGCCAGTGCCAGGACAGCAGTGCCTGCAGCTCCAGCTCCTATGTTTGCACCCCCACTGCTGCAAAGCAGTGACTAGGGCAGATGCTCCTTGTTCCTCTCTGTCACCCCTAGTTATACTACTACATTGGGTAGCTGCTGAAATGAGAAAATGCGACTTTGATAGAACGGAGAATAACAAAGACGTTTCTGGTGATGTTAATAAGGTGACAGTGGGCACATCTACATGAGACATTTACTGCAGAGTTGTCTAATTAGCTCCAAAGTAAAATGTCACTGTCCATTAGGTGTTATTAGGATGGAGGAAACTAATTAACTCTGCTGTAGGATAGTACTGCCAGACACAAATACTATCCTACAGTGGAGTTATTTACTCCATCACAACGCGTGTGTAGATGCGGACCAGGGCTGGCTGGGGGACCAGGGTGCTCCAGCGCAGCGGCTGCTTGTCAGCTATCTCTGCGCTGAAACACTTCTGTGTCCCAGCCAGCCCTACTGCAGCATGTTGAGCTGGGTTGGAGCAGCCCTGGCTGGCAGGCTGACCCCCAGGTCCAATGTGCTGCGGTCCAAGGCACGTATACAAATGTTGCACTCGGGAGCAATGAACTCTGGTGCAGTTTATTCAGCTATGTTAATTGCACATGTAGACATGTCCAATAACACAAAAGGGTTAGTTTTAGCAAGACCATCAAACAAGGATTATTTTTAGCAAGACCATCAAACAAGAGCAAACCATCAGACAATGAACTCTCACAAATATAGACTAACACAGAGACAAGCATGTGGCCTGAAATTCCTGTACCGGGTAGGTGTTGATCAATAAAGAACTATTTATGGGGGACACCTTTTTGTATATCCAGGTCTGTTGATCATACGGAGCTAGAAATGATTCAGCTGCTTGCATAGGGAAAGCAATTTGATGAGTGACTGATTTCACAAAATGAAAACAGATATATTGCTGACTCCTGAATATAAGTGTACAACATATTACCAATTTGTCTGAGATTTTTTTTTATTTTTTTTTTTATGTAGAGTATGTGATGTACTTTGAATCTTACATGCCCTCATTCTCTAGGAACACCTTTTAAAACCCAAACAAAATTTCAATTAATCATTCTACGTTCACTGCCTCCTTGAGCATCTCTTTGCGAAGAAAAACAAGGGATAACAGCATCAGGATGATATTCAAAATATAGTTTGCCTTGTATTGCCACCACTGTCAAAAGGCACAAGAGATAATGTCACTTCTGACTAGCTGATACCAGAATGAATGACAAACCTTCCACAAACAAAAGTTGAGGTGATTTGATTGATGCATTACAATGCAAGCCATGTTCATATTGGCAGTTTTGTGGCAATTTCTCACTGTTTATATCTCAGAATCAAATATATCAGGGTGGTGATGGAGTGCTTGTTTGGAGAAAAGCGAATCAATGGAGTGTAGGCATTTCTAAATGGTCTGCGCTTTCGTTCTGATCCATTTTCCATTGAAGTCCAACTGATTTCAGTAAGGGCTGAATCTGGTCCTGCATTGTTGTTTATATTGCATGCATTTATTTTCTAGTATTGTCTTTTGAAATACGATGCAACATATTAAGTAAGCTGTGATAGCCTGTGATATACAGATCATATATCACATGCCTTTGTTTTGAGGCTAAAATGAGAGAATGCCACAAAAATAAATGCATTCATGGATTTTTGTCGACTCAAGCAGGGTAGAATAGGATCACACTTAGGTGCATGACAGGCAGAGTAGTATCTTGCCCTATGAATTATAGTAAATGAGCAACACCACATTTCAGAGTTGGCAGCAATACAGGATCATTCAGTGGCAGATGATATCTATGAACAATTTTACCTTTATATATACCAGACTTGATGTTATCTTGGGCATGTCAACACGTGATTCCCAGCTATGTACTGGCATGCTCCCTGTGTATAGTGTGCCACTATGGCAATGTAGCAGTAAAATTTAAACATATATCGCATGCACGGCACAGTTTCTGCCCATACTGCACCGTGCTGTTGTACTTCCATATGGTGATGTGTAGACACACCCCTTGTGTAGTAGCTCTAATTGACTCTGCTTCCTAAGGAGGTGTGTGAATTTGAAAGAATTCCCAATCAGGGAGGATTTCCCTA
>NW_005841890.1:1007777-1032159 GCF_000455745.1 Alligator sinensis
ATTTTCCCTCTAGATAATTTGCCTCTATATTTCTATAACCTACCAGGACAATCCATAAGGTTGATACATTTGTCAAAACAGGCTAATTCTAACTCAGTGTTTCCCAACCAGTGTGCTGCAGCACAAAAGTGTGCCGTCAGAAATGAACAGGTGTGCCGCAGAATTTTGCCATGGCAATGAGCTACAATAGGTATGAGGATGGGGAATGCCTTAACAAGCATGCCGCAGAAAATGTTTATTAATGTAAGTGTGCCTTGGGCTGGAAAAAGGTAGGCAAGCACTGTTTTAACTTTCCTGGAGCCTATTTGTGAGGAACAGTACAAGATGGGGCCATTTCTGGAGCAGCCTAGTAAGCAAGTACTCTGATTCATAAACTACCTTGACAAAAGGAGACATATAATAGATGTGATGAACTTCACCTACCTGCAAAGGGATGGAGTCCATTTGTGATGGACGTGCAGCACAGGAACCCCGGAGAAACTGTTCTCCTTCTTGTAATGATACCCATGGTCTAAATAGCCAGTAGACTAAACATGTATTTTTATGTACAAACCAGGTCACTAACTAGCCCCAGGTCTCAAAACATAAGCAGAAAAGTGTGACAAAGCCATCCCCATGTAGCTGAGAACATACTGTGGTCAATGAGAGTCTCAAAACCATCTCACCACTGGCTGCCAAGCATCAAGTCTGGCTCATGCTTGCATTGCAAAGCAAACACATATATTGTGTCTCGCACCTACCAGTCATGCATCGTTGGAGGGGATGTTTATCCCAGCTGGGGAAGTGATGATCCATAATTCCAGACTCGGCTGAGAATGTGAGCAGCAACACAACTTGCTTGCAACAAACAGCCTTCAAAGAATATAAAAGACTAAAATGGTTTGCTGGTTTTTATTTGTTCTTTTTTCCTAATTTTTTTAATTTACTTTATTTGGCTGAAAACTAGGGGAAATATATTGGGGGGGGGAGTGTTTGTTTTGTTTTGTTTTGAATGAATCATTATTGTCTTTTTTGATGGGCAGCTCGTATCCCTTTTATAATATTCTGATGCAACTCTTTTTTTTTTTTTCCATTGGAAACAGATTCTTTTTTTTCCCAGAAATGTGTCAGTTGTGATGAAACTTTCATTGGTAGGTTTACTCTCCCTCAGGAAAATAATAATAATAATGCACAGAGCAAAAACCAGACAGATGGGGGTGTCTAGTTCAAGTCTGATTCTGAACAGGAACTGTAGCCTGGCTCTCCCGCATTTCATGTGAGTGTATTGACTGCAAGGCCATTGGGTCTTCTGGGTGTTTCACTTTTCCTTGAAACATTTCTTAAGGTCTCATTTTCTTTCTAGTGTGGGATGAAACATTTCTAAACCTTAGAATACATCACACATTGGAATTGTCTTCAGGCCAGCCCTAATTAGAAATGAGGCCAGATCGTATCAGAATGTATTACATTCCTTCGTTCGCTTGCCCAGAGTCTTTAACCCACTGAAATTTTCAAGTTTCTATTATCTACAAAAATAGTGGATGACTCTAGTCTCCTTATTTCTTGCTGCTCTGATTACTAACCCCGCCTTCACTGTTCATTGCTTTCTCAAGTTCTCTTTACTAGCTAATGCAACCCTTGCTTTTACAAAGGAGGGGCAGACATCAGCACTTTCTGATTTTCAAGCTCTTCTCCCTAGAACTCCCCAAGTCTCCAACCAATTCCATGAACAAAACATGCACTCATATTTCACAAAATTGGCCGGCTGTGGCCAGTGATGTGAACTGTGATCAGACAGCCCAATTAAAGCTTCCAGCTTTCTAAAAAAAAAAAACAACCTGGTTTAATTTTCTTTATTTTCTGCCTGTTATTATTGTTTTCCAGCCCAACATGGCACATTTTGCATTTGTCAACTATAAAGGTTAATTGGCTAAGTGTTGCGGTGTTTACTGTGAACATCCCATTCCTTCTGAATGCTGCCTACTGTTTTGATTTCAGTCTTTAAACCACACTCATTATTTTTGCAGCATTTAGCGTTAGAGTTAGCTATGCAATGGGTCTGACAATTTGCTTTGCTTCTCAAGCTATAGTAACATCTGAACAGCACTTAGATGCTATATCCCAGGATTTGCCCCTTGAGACTCTCTACTTAGAACTGATTGGAAAGTGTATTCTATTTCCCGCAAAAGAGGTTTTTTTCTATTTTTTTCTGCACAGATTTTTGTATGCCTTTTTTTTACAAAAAAAACATGTTTTTTTTGTTTTGTTTTATTTTGTTTTAAACAGCTGCCCATATACATTTCCAATCATAAAACCCAATCTTCTTTCTATAAATAAAAATATTTTCACAATAAGTTCTGCCACAAGACATTTTCCCCCCCCCCAAAAGGAAAAAAAATGTCTAGTTCTACTTCTCAAACTGTCTCAAACCATTTTTCCTTAAATCCTGTTTACTATTTAGATCCAGATGCTGACAGATTCGAAGACTTTGAAGCATAGATTCATAGATTCATATATGCTAGGGTCAGAAGGGACCTCAATAGATCATCGAGTCCGACCCCCAAAAGACAACCAATAAGAAGGACAAATTCTCTGTTACCTCTGAGCCATGACCCTGGGATTGTTGTCACAGCTCTCCTTTCCCAAACTGCTTTTCCCAAAATGAGGTAAAATTTTGATATCAAGGTTCATATTCATAGAATTGTATGGTTGGAAGGGACCTCAAGGTTCATCTAATCCAAACCCCTGCATAGATACAGAAAGGCTATCCCTAATCTATCCTTAACAAATGCTTATTCAGCTGCCTCTTGAAAGCCTCCAGTGAAGGAAATTCTACAATTTCCCTGGGCCGTCTTATCCACTTTTCTAATATCAGCTAGGTATATATTATCACTTTAATTCCTGTAATATTGAGCTAGTGACTTACCAAATTCTCAAAAGTACAGTTTTCCATTATACTGAATTTTTTTTCCTGACATGCCATGGCATAAAGAGACTTCTTTAGGTTTGGCGGAGTTTTCACTTTTGGTTCAAGCTCACTACTTCCAAAGGAAAACTTCTGAAAGTAGTTTTTATTGCTTGGCTTCACCTGGCTGCTGTATGCAACTGCACACAACATTTCACCCAGGTTAAGTGAGGGTGAGACAGAATTTTTTTTTCAAATGAAAAAGAAGAGACCGGTTGTGGACCTAACTAGAGCTTTGTGCACTTGCAATGGCTACACTTGTCCTGCCCCTTGATAATAAACCCACTTTTCATACTTTTGGCTTAAATTAAAACAAGAAGAAGACCAAAGGGAAGCTTGCTACTTTGTTTCACTCTCATTAGGTCAAACCAGGCCAGATTTTATATTGTTATGACACTAGACAGTACTACCTGCAGCTGTCAATGCCAAGAGCTGGGAGGCAGGAAATACCCTAGTAACCTCTGTGGTGCCAATGGCTTTGGGCAAAGGAGCAACCTAAAAGCGGGTATCCTTGGTGGAGGAAATGCCACCAAAAGGTGAATGTCATGGCAGGGGGGACTGGGCTCTCCAGCCTTGGCTGGCAACCAGTCTAGGAGTAGAGCCCCCAAAGGATGCTGGATTGAACATCATCTTCATACCGGCAGCTTCATACCGGCAGCAAGCTGGTTCCAAATGTACTGGCTCCTGCCTTTGCTTTGGGATCAACCAACTAGGGTGAGAGGGGGACGTTGATATATGGGTAACTCAAGCATCTCCATTTCAACTGCCCAGGCCATTGCAGCCAAAACTGAATGGAGAGGACAGTCCTTCAATGTACCACCAGCCAGTAGAATAGGTGCAATATCCACCTTTGCTTGCTAACGAACAGATGACATTTGAAGGCCAAGTGCATAAAGGGACTCTAAAAGCATCTATGTAACAGGGGAAGGATTTATTCCGTACAAGTCCTGGGATAGAGGAAGTTGTAGTGATAAAATTTACAATTTAGAGCCATTACCTAATTTAGAGGATTGAGAATTGGGGGCTGGACCCTCAGTTAGGTAGAAGCTGTTAGTTCATTAGAGGGAGAGACTATGGATGTACAGCAGTTGCTTATTGCTCCACAATGAAATGTATTGTTTAGTTCTTCTCATTTGTGTATGCCTGTATTTATTGAACCCAGAGATCACCACATAGTATCCGAAATGGTGAATGAGAAAGAACCTGAAAGAATATGAGGTCCAAACTGAGAAAGAAATTGAAAACTCATGGCAATCAGGAGAGGTCCTGGTGATTGGAAAAGGGCAAACATAGTGGCCATATTTAAGAAAGAGAACAAAGAGGATCCAGGGAACTGCAGACCAGTCAGCCTCAGCTCAGTCCCTGGAAAAATCATGGAGCAGATCCCCAAGGAATCCATTTCTAAATACTTGGAGGAGAAAAAGGTGATTAGGAACAGTCAGAATGGATTCACCAGGGGCAAGTCATGCCTGACCAACCTGATTGCCTTCTAGAAGAAGGTGACTGGCTCTGTGGATGTGGGGAGAATGGCGTACCTTGATTTTAGCAAGGCTTTTGATAATGGTCTCCCACAACATTCTTGCAGGCAAGCTAAGAAAATATGGGCTGGATGAATGGACTATGAGGTGGAAAGAAAACTGGCTGGAGCATTGGGATCAGCAAGTAGTAATCAACTGGTCATTGTCTAGTTGGCAACCAATATCAAGTGGAGTGCCCCAGGGATCAGGCCTGGGGCCGGTTTTGTTCAGTGACTTCATCAATAACCTGGAAGATGGCACAGAGTGCACCCTCAGCAAGTTTGCCAATGACACCAAGCTGGGGGGAGTAGTAGATACATTGGAGGGTAGGACTAGGATTCAGAGTGACCTAGACAAACTGGAGGAAAGGAATCTCATGAGGTTCAACAAGAACAAGTGGAAAGTCCTGCATTTAGA
The DNA here is from genome assembly GCF_000455745.1 of Alligator sinensis. Taxonomy (NCBI): domain Eukaryota; kingdom Metazoa; phylum Chordata; order Crocodylia; family Alligatoridae; genus Alligator; species Alligator sinensis. The sequence continues at coordinate 1,012,656 of NW_005841890.1, forward strand.
ACAATCCCATGCACTAGTACAGGCTGGGGGCTGACTGGCTGGGCAGCAGCTCTGCAGAAAAGGACATGGGTGTTACAGTGGACAGGAAGCTGAATATGAGCTAACAGCGTACCCTTGTTGCAAAGAAGGCTAACAGCATACTGAGCTACATTGGTAGGTGTGTTACCAGCAGATCAAAGGAAATGATTTTTCCCTTCTATTAAGCACTGGTGAGGCCACATTTGGAGTACTGCATTCAATTTTGGGCCCCCCACTACAGAAAGGATGTGGACAAATTGGAGAGAGTACAGCAGAGGGGCAACACAAATGGTTGTGGGGCTGGGGGACATGATTTATGAAGAAAGACTGAGGGAACTGGGATTATCTGGTCTACATTAGAGAAGACAGAGAAGGGATTTAATAGCAGCCTTCAACTATCTGAAGTAGGGTTCAAAAGAGGATGGAGCTGGACTGTTCTCAGTGGGGGCAGATGACAGAACAAGAGACAATGGTCTCAAGTTGCAGCAAGGGAAGTTTATGTTAGATATTAGGAAGACTTTTCTCACTAGGAGGGTAGTAAAACATTGGCACAGGTTACCCACAGAGGTGGTGGAAGCTCCATCCTTGGAGGCTTTCAAGACATGACTGGACAAAACTTTGGCTGGGATGATCTAGTTGGGGCTGGTCCTGCTTTGAGCAGGGGGTTGGACTAGATGTGACCTCCTGAGGTCCCTTCCAACCCTCATTTTCTATGATTCTATGAAACCTGAGAATAAGTGGAGTAACATGGCTGCATGAAAGGACAAGGGCCACTATACATGACCTTTCTGCAGAGTTATAGTCGAAGAATAGTAAGTCATGGAAGTTTTTCAACCTTCACCTACTCTTCTGATATTGGGCAATATAGCAGAGAAGTGGACGACATTTAGAAAAAGGTTTGAGAGGTAGGTAGCAGCCACAGGGGAAAAATTAAAAAATGACAAAGTCAAATCCTCAGCCTTCTTGCTTACTGTGGGGGAGAAGCCCTGGCTGTTAATAACACCTCTACACTTTAAGAAGGCCAAAATACACAGTTAAATATAATACTGTCCAAATTTGAGGAGTACTGCATGCCAAAAAAGTATGAGGCTTCTGAAAGGCACTGATTTCTTTTATGTGCAAACAAACAACATAACAAAGGATAGATCAGTATGTTTCTGAACTAAAAAGACTAAGTGAGAACTTTGCTTTTGGGGTGTTGGTTGTAACTGTGTTGGTCTAAGGACATAGGCAGACAAGGTTCTTTGGGTAAATGTGATATCTTTTATTAGACAAGCTCAATAATTGAAAAAAAAAAGTTCTTTTCAAGCTTTTGGGTACAAACACGCTTCTTTTGTGCTGTCGTGCTTTTGAGAACTTGACAGAATCTGTGATTAGAGATAGGATTATCTGTGGCATTGCAGATGCTGCATTACAAGAAAGCCTGTTGTGTGAGGGAGTCTTGCCCCTAGAAAAGACTACCTAGATTTGCAGAGCAGTAGAAACTGTGAAGGCCCAGGCTGCAAAGCTGAATATACTGAAGGGCGATGGAGTGAGGCCACACTCCTTTTAATGGTGCAGTGCATGTGCAGTGAAAAAAGCTCGCTGTGCATGTCTCACAACCCAAGCGGGTATGACTACAACCCCCCACACTGTGATCCTAGAAGCCAGTGAATACTCATTGCACACCGGCTCATCAGCAGAGCTAGTGAGCTCTGCATTTGCTGACAGCTGTATGAACCCACCAGCGGCCCAGCATGTGGTCTGCCTCGTGTTCCAGTTTTCAGGTAGCTCTGGATCTTGTTATTGTTTTCTCTTCCCTTCCTCTACTTCCCTCCCCTTTCTCAAATTAATCAGCAGGGGAAAGGAGGGTTTGGGAAGCCAGAAACAATCCTCATCCCCTTCTTTCATTAACTCCAGAGTTAGAACCCAGGGGCTGTACACTGCCACCACTCCTCTGTGCTTCTTTCCCTAGCAGCTAAATTTGGGGGGTGGGAAGGAGGGAGGGTAAGATCAAGAAGGTCGGACTCGATGATCTATTGAGGTCCCTTCTGACCCTAACATCTATGAATCTATGAATCAAGGGCAGGCTCTGGAGCTGCTTGAAAGCAGGAACTTCAAGCAGGCCCTGCGCTGACCACCTGGTGAGCTCATAAAGCTGGCAGCACATGCAGAGCTCCCGGCAAGAGCTCTGCTGACATGTCAACGAGCTCTGAGCTGTCATTGGCTTCTTGGGTCACAGAGAGGGGTGGTCACCCTGGCCTCGGTAGGGTGGCACATTCACTGAGCTTTACTTGTTGCACATGTGCCACGCCACCAAAGGAAATGTGGCCACATCCCTGTCACTGAGATCCTGGATCCACCCATGCCCCAAAGAGAAAGGTCCAGTCCAAACATAGACTTTACCTTGCCTTCGGCTTCAATACAAAGTCAACTCACCTTCACTGGGAAGTTGATTGGTTAAAATTAGAAACTTTCTGAGGCAGAGACTGGGGTTGCTTTTTGGTGTTTGTATAACATTACACACAACAAAGACCTGGTAAATGACCGGGGCATCCAATTCCTATGAAAATATGAAAATAAAACAATAAAAAGGTGAACATCTGACACTGTAAACGTTCTAACTTGTTAGAAAAACAGCCGGAAGAGCAAGCACTTAGTAGAGGTGATTGAAACTTTTCTACCAAAGATTTTCCCCTGCAAAATAAAAATACATATGTATACGTGGATATAATATTTATATGATATCATATGTTTATTATAACATAGACTTTATGTTTTTTCAACAATTTGAAGGGGGGGGGGATGGATTTTGGTTTGGAAAAGGAAAGGTGCATAGGGAAAAAGGAGATCTGGGTTCCACTGCGGTAGATGTGATACAAATTCATAATGTCAGCGCTTAGCCACAGGAGCTTACACTCTAACAAATAAGACATAACAGGTAACTGAGAGAAACAAGCCGGCACAGGTAACAAAAGGAATAATAATAATAGGGTAATTGTACTGCCTGCTAGCAAGATGTTAACATGGGCCTCAATATGGCAACCACACTGACATTAATGAGGCTATTCACATATTTAACGTTACACATATGCTTAAGAATTTATACCTAGCTCAGGGCTCAAGTGCTTGCAGAATGAGTGTCATGGAGTCTGAAAGGAGCCATCATATAAGACAGCTTACAAAACCAGGCTGTGGTGTGGACTAAATACTTTGCTTCCACTATCATTACCATTTTTTTATGAGGCAGGGAGTCTGAAAACCACTCAATGCTAGCCTGGCTATGTCCCCAGTAAAGTCAACGATGGGCTTGGCATTGACTTTGAAAGGCAGCAGAGGTATTTATGGGGTGGGATACTTGCCCCATTGAAGTTATAGGAGCTGTAACCACTGATTCCAATAAGTTCAGGTTTCACCACTAATAGGGGAAAACATTTTTAAACACATTACTCCAAAATCCCATTATATTTGGTCTATGGTCCAATAGAGTCAGATCCTTGAGTGGTATGTTTAATCAGATGGCTGGGAGAAAAAGCCACTATGTGTTTGTATGTGTCTGTGTGTATACATATATATTAGGGGTGTGCAAAATGGGCCATATTCTATTCAGATTCAGCCTGAGTCAAGGACAGTGATTCGATTCATTGATTTGATTTGATTGTCCCCAATTTGATTCGGCCGAATCCAAATCTGAAGATTCGATGCTGATTTGCAGAATCAATGAATTGGCCATAGACACAGCTTTAAATATTTTTTCTACATACCTTGAGGTACCAGGTGTGGCTCATGAATGCTGTCATGCTGGGGCAGATGGAGCATCCCACAGGAGCACAGGGGGTGTGTGGGGTGGCCCTGCATGCTCAGCAGTGAATCCACAAGTGGCCCGAAAATACTTCCGGTCCACTTCCAGGTCCACTGCCAAGCTCACGAGGGCTCCTCCATGCCTCCCTGGCTCAGCGATCAGCCATGGGGGGACCCCATGTACCTCCCAGAAGGCACCAGTCACCAAGCCGGGAGGGCATGGAGGGGGGCCCAGTGCACTCCCTGGCAGACCCGGAAGTGGACTGGATGTGCTCCTGGTCTACTTCTGGGTCCAGTGCTGAGCAATCTGGGGACCCTCCCTTCCCACGCTCCTGTGGGCCGCTCTATCCGACCCACCATCTCAGCATTCACGAGCCGCTTGGTACCTTGAGGTATGTAGAAAAAACATGTAAAGCTGTATCTATGTTCAACTTGTGAAATCTTTCCAAATCTCTCCAAATCAATTTGGAGAGATTAAAGGGTTTCTTGATTCAATTTGGATTTGGAGATTCAGCCATCGAATCGGGCCAAATCTCTGCCGAAACGGATCAACAACTGAAGCTTTGCAAACCCTAGTCTATATATATATATAGAGAGAGAGAGAGAGAGAAAGAGAGATAAAGAGTACTACAGCTAAAACCATTATTGTGCTCCTATTTCAGAAAAAAACTCTGATCCTGTGTGTCAAAGGAAATGTAATGCACTGGGAGATTCTAAATTCATTTTGCTTAAGTGGTTGCCAGTGTAATACTGATGTAATTTTCTTTAATTCAATCAGAGCACCACTTCCTTATCCTTGCTAACTGTAGTGATACAGTCGTGCTGCAGAGGATAGGGTCAGAACAGCTCTGTTCTTGAGTATTTGAGCTAATCAGTATATTAAAGATGTCATTTTTCCCCTTTCTCATTCCAGAAAGATAAACATTTTTTTTTTTCTTTTTTTTTCCTCAGACTATTTTCCCTTCTTTTGCCTGGTCTCAAAAAGCTGCATACTGATTTGTTCTGCAAATCATCTTATTGTAGTTCTGTTTCTAAAGGCCTTTTTTGATTATCTTGGTCATGCCAGGGACTTGCAGACTTTTACTTCGTATATGCAAATAATGCCATCCTGATAAAAATACATACAGTTACCACAGGTGTTGCTTGCTTTTCAAACGGTACAATTTGCTATATTTAATTGTTTTAGAATACTAGTCCATTTACATATATTTTCCCCAAGGTATTGTATCAAAAGTTATAATGTAAAATAAATATCATATAAAAACCTTTTCTAATAATCACTCCAGGGAATTGCCTCTGAGTATTTAAAACTGCTTCCTTTTCCACAGACAGTTTCCAGGGGGTTTGCTTAAATCATAAACCATATGAAAGATTGACAGCTATAATTGGGAAGTGGACTAGATGATTGTACTGGTTTCTTCTGGCCATAAAATCTGTGAATTATTGAGTCAGATCCTCAGTTGGTTTAAATGAGCATAGATTCAAGTGCTGCTATGTTGAGTTGCACTAGCTGAAGACCTGAACGAATGTTTATAATGTTATTTATTATGGGAAGGGACTTGATTGAACAATAAGGGGCAGTCACTGAGAATGATGAAAATGTGAAGGTTTTCCCTTCTTATTTACATATTAGTATCAGACAGATTCCTCCAAAATACTGGGTGCATCGGCAGAAGATGGAGCTGCCTAATTATCGCTGCGGTAAAGTCTCAGCAGTTACACGTGTCCCTCTTAGGCCATAGGACATTCTGCAAGTACTATTAAAACACAAGTACTATCTTATGGCAGCATCGTTTCATGTGTGGCAATACATGCGTAGACACTGATGGAGCTGGCTGAGGCACGAGGGTGCTTCAGTGCAGGGGGATGGCCTAATGGTTAGCCTTGCACTGAAGCACCCTTGTGCCCTAGCCAGTGCCTCCACAGCACATTGAGCCAGATCAGAGCAGCCCCATGCTGGCAGGCTGAGCCCTGGGACCCCTGCCAGCCAGGGTTACTCCGACCTGGCTCAACCTGCTGCAGTCCCGGGTGCACGTGTAAATGTGGCACCTTGGAGCAATGAACACAGAAGCAAAATGTGTCGGAGTTTATTGTATCACATTAATTTCATGTGTAGATGCACTCACTGAGAGCAGGAAGAAGCCCGTTTTTAAGCTGAACTTCCAGGGAAACTATACACCTTCTCAACATGAGAACGAACAGCTGCAGCGGAGGTTTAAGCCCAGAAGGATTTTCTAGTTCTAAATGGTTGGCACAATGCACACGTTCTGCTTTTAACCCAGCCTAATTTCTCCCTTCTGATTTTCTCCCATTGGATATACTTTCCAGCTGTATTTGCCTCCTTCCTGAATGCTCTTTCTCCAACTGTCAGTGCTGTCATGCCCCTCTGACTTGAAGCTAATTGTACAAAGAGCATCACTGAATAGCTTGTAACCCTGTAACACATGAATGCCTATTGAACAGGGAGCACGCAACGAAATAAAGACAAGACTAGAACACCAGCACACCAAAGGCTCAGAGCGCTGCATGTCACAGCTGCTGTAGATAAAGGAAACCTTTCCAAAGGATTATATTGAACTGCAGCATTGTTGTCTGTATTTTTTTTTACAGTCGATCATGCTACCACCACCAGAGGGAGTAGGGACACAGCTAATTTTGCATTCAAATTTAGGGATGTACCGCAAAGGAGAGAGTTCTTTCACATTACATTCAGAGACTCAACAGATTTGAGTACCCAAACCACTTGGAGTCCCTAGAAGGTCCTGTACACTGTACATGACAGGTATATTCAAGTACCTTGTTAGTATACCTTAATGCAACAGAAGTTTCTGGGCTTAAGGAAGACCATCAGAAATGTTAATCTATAAGGAAGGATCCAAGGCTTAAACCCACCATCCTGAAGACTTTTGCCTCTTTCTCTGGCATTAGGATCCATAGGGGACCCAGGGACAAACTGGTTCTTCTGCAACCTATTTGTTGGGCTGCTTGAAATGGGAGACTTGCAGGAAGGGACATATTCTCTAGTTTGAGTCAGAATGAAAGAAGGCCAGCACTAATATATGAAAGGCAGTCCACAGTTCTCTCTGAGGGACTAAAATAAAGTGTGCCACAGACACTTTCATTCCCTTTCAGAGGCTGTAAAGGAAAAGAGAAACAATAGCATTGTGATGCCTGCCAGTATGTATCACGATGTTGAGTCTCACACCATCTGGCACTCTCTGTGGGTTTGGGACATCACAGACTGCATCATAACAGATCTTGGGATGATCAAAATTGAGGCATCTGAGCCTGTAGCTCTCAGACAAAGGACCCTCAGGAACTTCTAAGCAGTCAGCACTATTGCCAACCCTCGGCATCCAAAAATCACAAGAAGCACCTCACCTACTCATGCCCCAACATGTGTCTTGGTCCTGAGGTTGCAGCAAGGGACATGTTTTCAAGATTTTCTCTCTGCAACCATGAAGGCTAAAAACTTACTTTTCATTTGAATGTAAGTCTGAAATCATAGATTCCAGGAAGTGTTGATATAATGGATAACATGGAAAAATCCTAGCATGAAGAAAATTAGTCAAGTGTGAGCCTAGAGAAGGGTTTTGTGGATGAGTGCAGTCTGTGAAACACATTCCTCCACAATGGATAATGATTACCTGCTTGGGTGTATCCAGAGTGTCGGCTGCTGCCTCAAACTGAGGGCCTCAGCCTGACCACCACAGCAGCCTACCCCGACCTCTAACTTTGATGATCCTTTCAGAGGCTGGACAGGGCATGCCTAAGGTCTCCATCATTGGATGACTCCCACTCTTTGGTAAATACGTGGTTAACTCCTACCACTTGACTCACCACTTTCCCCATTTAAGACCAGGGAGAGGAATAAAGGAATAGAAAATATCTGGGCAACAGGCTTCTTTCTCATTTTAAGCTCTTCTCTCTTGATTCTACTCAGTCCTTGATCTCCTGGTTTTCTGACTTTGCTTGCTTGTGGCCTGTGCTTGCCTCTGACTCACCTCCAACTCTATTCCAACTCCAAATTTGATGTTACAGTCCTCCAGTCAAGTAACTCTGAACCTAAGTTGACCCCCCATGTCTGATGGCCCACGTCCAGGCAAACATCAAGCTGCCCAAAGACTAAGGGTCCTGGTTCATACGATTTTTTTTTTCAGTATATGGTGAAACTGGAATGACCTGGCCCCTACAGATGCTCAGCGAAATGGGCATTCTTGTTTCTCCCATAGTTCATCACAGTACAAGGCTTCTAGAACTCCTAGTCCTGGAGCAAAGATTTTGTGATGTATCTTGGATCTGGGGATTTCCCAGTCCTTAGACAAAACCATTAGGAATCCAGGGAGGATTACATCAGATGCCAACGTTTAGACTTGGCTCTTAGAGCAAAATACAAAATCAAAGGACCTAGACTCTCTGTACGGTGTATTGGGAGAATTAGGCTCCCCAAGACCTGTCTACTTCATGGTGCCCAATGGTCTTCGCACGAAAAGTCCTGAGAACATGTGACCCGCACCCTGCTCACACACAAACTGAGAAACATGAGTGCAAACTCCCTGGGTTTGTCCCTCTGATCCTGCTTTTGAGCCTTCATTGTCCAGGATGACTGAGAGCAACCACCAGAGATAAGCCTGCAGCCTCCACACTGACAAACTTCTGGGTTTGGAGCTCATCAGCATATATAAGTGCAGTGCCTGGTTACACCCCTCACTCTCCTGGGACCCACCACCACAGAAATGTAGACAAGACCCTTGGGGTTATCATAGAAAAAACCCTCATGTTTAACAGGGAGCCATCCAGAGCCAGCTAATGGAAAACAGTAACACAGGGATGTATTTCAAACCTTGCCCCTCTTCAGAGTTCGAGGTCTGGCACAGTGTTGCAGGTTGGATTAACTCAGAGTCTAGCAGCTGAAATCATCTCCTGAGCATCCACACATGAAGATAAATATTTTTTTTGTAATAACTTGATAGGGCTCCCTTTTTCCTTCTAAAACCATCAAAAATCATGGATATGTTTTCAAACAAACGGCCAACAGTGCATTTTGAAGGAAGCCTGATCCTGTCAGTAAGTGTTAGATGTGCTTAGAGAAGGCCTACTGGTCTCCTCTCTCAGTGGATTTTGAGTTAGGGATACCTCATTTCTGAATCCTGAGCAAATCTGGATGGGACATGGACACCCAGCTGAGCAAGCTAGGGCAATTGTGTGCATCTGCAGCACCAGATTTATAGGTGCTGAGGAACCTTTAACACCAAATGAAGAGATATAAGTGACATTTTATTAGGATCACAATTTTTTTGACCTAGGTTCCTCAATATTACCTGAATCCTTCATTGGCAAATGTCAACCTAGATACTCACTTGAGCCCAGGTATGCAACCTTCACTAGATTTCATTTGTGCTCATTTTCCTAAGGAACGGTTCATGACCTAGTTCCCTTACATTATAATTTACTGTGTTTATTCATCTGCTTAAGCTGCATGGATATAACATACACGTATTGTCAAGATTAATGAGTGACTGATTAGTAGCGGAGTACACATTTGGAAACAAACTATCTGAAATAATTACAGCAGGAAACCAATAAAAATGTCCTAATTGGCATACAACTGTCTTAAGTGCCTTTTTTTTTTTGGAGGGAGGGTTAATTGCTAGATCATTCTTATGTTCATTTTCCCTGTCCCCCCCTAAATGTTTTTTGGATATAACCTAAATCTGGCAATAACGGAACTAAATAAAGCAAAATGATGTACCTTATATTGGTTTACTTGGTTGCCATCAGAATCAGAAGGAAAGATATGTGTTGGTTCTGGAAAGATCATAGGGATATGATTAATTTTAAACTTATGCATATATACATTTTTTCCTGAATATTTTTTTGTCTTGAATAGTAGATTTAGAGAATGATAAATGCAATGGTATCCAAGTAACCCACTTGGTTTTGCAGTTACCAAGAATAAACATGACCCCCAGTTATCTTTCCTGCTTAGTGCAAGGGGCTGGACCCGATGATCTTCCAAGGTCCTTTCTGGCCTTACACTCTATGGATCTATTAATCAATATCAGATGAAGGGAGAAATAGGGAACAGCCATTTAAGCTGAAGCACCATGTTGGCACAAGAACCAATTAATATACATTGACTAAAAATAAGTTCTAGCTGCAAATTCAATTTTTATTTATTAGAGCCATGATATCATGAAACCAGTTCCCTGTGGGAACTGCCTCCTTCCTTTCCTCCCATCCCCCTGAAAAAGGTTCATTCAATGAACCAGCAAAATTAATGTACACTCATTCCCATATCAAATGTGTCTAGTTATCGCATTTGTCTACCTTTGACTCTACAAAATGCGTGTCCACCTTTCACTCCCCAGTCTAAATGATCAGGTACCCATCTACGGTCAGGTAAACTAGGTGTGGCCTACAACACAAATCTTGAACTTAAGCCTCTGGATCCATAGCAGGGTACGTGAACTGCACTCCAACTATACCTGTCCAGTGAAGGAAGAGAGGCAAAAAAACAAACCCCTTTTAGGGTGGCAGTTTACAAATGGCTGAATGGATTTATATGTCTTAGTCACCTGTGATAAGAGGAAATGTAATTTGATGACTGAAGCAACCTTTCCAGCCTTCAAATCCTTTATGCCGTTAATGTGATTCCTAGACATAATTTAGGCACCCCACCACACAAAGTTCACTTGGCTGTTTTCTAAAGTAAATTACATCCAATAATAGTAAAGAGCCTTTTTTTTTTTTGTTCCCTCTGCTAACTCTGTTTCAATAGTTCCCTACTTTGCAAATAGGTTCATGGGTTTCAATGTGACCGTTCATGCAATAAGGTCCCACTGCACGTGAGTGTGGCAGGCAGAATCTAGCTCTCTGGCTGATTGTGTCTGGGGGAGGCAGGGTGTGTGAGACCAACATCTCTTGCTGGTGTTTGTTAAGATTCTTAAACCTCCTCAGGAAAGCTGCCAGACATTGTCTTATTCACCACGCAGTTTTGAATTCACCGTTCTTTCGTGAGCTGCTCAGCATTTATGGTCACTGATTACCTGCAGCATAATATTTCTTTAGGAATATGTTCAGTCAGGTGTCTGGCCTTCACAGTGCATGAGAATTAACAAATAGTTTGCTGAAAAACTGTGATAAGGGTTTTTTCCTTTATTCCCATTTCCTCAGACCTCGCTGCAGTATTTGATACAGCGCTCCATGATATTTCACTCAGTTGCTTGAGCCTTGGGATGGAATTGCTTCCACTGCACTAAAATAGGTCCTACTCTTATCTGGGAAACCACAAACAGTATGTTCACATAAATAGTTTCTCATCTTCTAAGCAGAATCAAACTCCCTGATTCCCACAGGCCTCGCTTGTTTGTTCCAATTTGTATGTTACTGCTGGGTAATGCATTTTGGCTGGCGCAGAGTTAATGTCCGTATATAGTTGACGGATATGGAACGTAACAAAGTATTTTAATAAATCCCAAATTCAGGAAAACTATTCATTCAATGTTAGACTTGGTCATAATATCCGCAAGTCAGCTTTGGCAGAAAGATGGAAGGCACGGGCCATTGTGAGAGCTATTCCCACCTAGTGGACCTTGGAGCCTTTAGACTTGATCCTGATTTTGCTAATATGCGTCAATTTGAAGTAACTTCATGGAGTAAATGATGTTATTCAAGAGTAAATCATATCGCAGCTCACAGCCAGACTCAAATTTCTAACAATTCCCTTTAGTGGCCTTTTCTGAGGGTTCAGAATTCATTTTCATTTCATATTGGCAGGGAAACAAACTACTGAACATTTATATAGAGGGCAAACAGCTGACGTCCATTTTTTGGTCAGAGCCAAGTGCTTTATGCAAGATAGAAGGTGGATGCATGTGGCTTGGTGGTTTGGGATGGGTCCAGAAGGTAGACCACATAGATTTGAGTTTGCAAGTTATGCAAGTCAGAGCTTATCATCCCAGATCACTCTGAATCAGGTATAGCAGGCATGTAACCCAAAGCCTTGAAGATCTCAAGCCATTTCCCTAATCACAGGGCTGTGGAGAATGACAGGATGTCTCCTACTTCTTACCTAGTGAAAATTTAAAGCCAACCTAATGTAACTCTATTAAATATGTTGGTATTTAGAAACCAGCTTATTTTGTAGAAAATATTCTGGCCTTTTCTGCCTCAGAGTGGGGGGATATAGCACAATTACAGTTAGATCTTCCCACAGAGCAATTACAGTTACACTTTTCATTATACAGCTTTCTGGAAGTGGTGCAGTTCTTCCTCTTGGGAGTTTTACTTGAACCATAGTGACCATTTCAACTTTTGAAAACATGGTGCTGCAGAATCACATTGCTAATGTGTCCCCTCTTCATAATGAATATTATTGGCTAATAGTTACCCAGGCAACATGAAATAATTTGTTGATTTTTTTTTTTAATCATATAAATCATACACGTGTGGGGTAATGGGAGGGTCATGATAAATCGCAAATACACATTGTATGTGAGGGGGAGAGAAAGAGCTGCAGACATGTGTGTGTTGTCATCTGGTTCCCTTGGAGAAGCTGTCCAACCTGTATTATTGCCCCATATTGTAGTCTCCTCGTCCTTTCTAGTGGATGTAGAGGACTGAGACTTGATGATCACTCTACACATGTAATGAATAGTAGCTGTTGCTGGAGCAGATCAAGGAAATGTGCATTGGTTCTGCAGGAAGTCAACATGTCAGACTCATTCTTTAACAACATTTGAAAATGTCTTATAAATCGAAAATATCTGACAGGTTTGAATGACAAACTGTGAAGAACTAAAACAAATCCCAATTCAGATCAACAAATAATGAAATTAGTATCTTAGCATCTCGATGAGAAGAGTGGTATAAGAAGAACCATCCGTATGTTGGCAGGTGGGAGAAGAGAAAAAAAATGGGGTGTCTACAAACCACCTATGAAGCATGCGGAGGCTTCCTCAACCTGATGAAGGGTTTTTAAACCCGAAAGCTTGCTATTTTTCCCCCAACTATTTGAGTTGGTCTAATAAAAGATATCAGATTCATCCAAAGAACCTTGTCTGCCCATGTCCTTAGACCAACACGGCTACAACCTACACCCCTATGAAGCATGAGGCACTCATACTTTTTATAGATTCATCAGTAGTAATTTTTTTTTGCTTGTAGGAATACTTTTTGTCATCACCTTGTAGAGAATGTGTTGTTGAAGGCATTTGGTACATACTTGCAGGCTTGTCTATTAGTCCACATGGATTTAATTTTAGATCAGTCACCATATTCTTTTTGGTTTAACTCCATTGAATCCAATAGAGTTACAGTCAATAAAGGGGGACCACAATCTCCTAGGCCAGGTGTGGCTAACCTAATGCATGTGTGCCAAAAGTGACACGGACAGTCTTTGTGTGTGACAAGTGGCAGGTCAGGGAGGGGGCAGGCCACACAATGGCAGATAGAGCAGGGCGCAGAAAGCAGAGCATTTGGGAGCACAGGGCAGGAAGCAGAAAACTGAGCAGTATAAGGAAAAGGGAAAAGTGTGCAGGGCTAATTTGTGGCACGTGTTCCAAAAAGGTTGGCTCCCATTGCCCTAAAGTTCCTAAAACATGAAAAAAAAAAAGAGTCAAAAGATCAGTCGGAGTGCAAATCAATAATTAGCACTTGCCTCTTTGGAAGTTATTTAAACATTAGTCCAACTATTTTAGCAAAACGGTAACAAGTATTGTTTATTAGTATTTCAATATTTAAGAATGAAAAATAAAAATGCTAAAAGAAAAAAAAAAGACAAGAGTGGCTTCATTTATAAGCTCTTTTATATGTCTCAGGTGAAAGCTTTTAATAGAGATTATGCCTTTGAGAATGGTTCTGCTTTCGGAAAGGTACCTTACTCCCCAAATTAGCAGTAAAGACTTATTTACTCTATTGTAGACAACCCAATTAATTGATAGATAGACAAAAGAGCTCCATTTAAGAGTTGGTGAATCTAGTAAGATTTATCTTGGATAACTGAAATAGTTTATAAATGAGTAAATATAAGACAACTTAATTAAGCCCTATACAAATAAAAGAAATGGAAAGGAACAAGCAAGTCTGTTCTTCAAAATAAGTCCTTAAGGATCTGTTTTGAGATATCAGATCAGCGAACTGGAAGCTTATAAATCTCCAATAAATCCCATTACAGATCTATGCTTAGAAACATCTATCTTGGGTCTTCTCCCCGGGCAAACACGGTACAAACCTCGGGTTTGCAAAACCTATCCTAAGCGTTGAATGTGGCCTGTACAACTACCCTCTGTGGCCACTGCTAAAATTAGGTATGTATAGTGCATGCAGCCCATGGGGTACATTTTATATTGCAAGCCCTTTTCCTAAAGCTACTGAAATTATTGTAGCCTTAGTTGGGACAATACTGCCCCTGTACAACAACAGTATTTGGGCATGTGAAGCACTGTACTAAGGCACTTATAGTATCACTTGTTTGGGATCCTGCTCAGCGTACAGCATCTCCAAAACCAGAACCAGTGTAGCCAGTGTAATGCAACATTCCCTGGGTACATCTACACTTGCAATTAATGAAGCCGAATCAACTCTGGAACAGTTCATGCTGGAGCTTATTGCTCCTGGGTGCCACATTTACATATGTGCCTGGGACCACAGCATGTTGAGCCAGGGTGGATCAGCCCCAGGGGGCCATAGAGGCTGCTCAACATGCGGCGGAGGGGCTGACTAGAGCACAAGGGTGCTACCATGTGGGACTAGCTGGCAGGCAGCCCCCACACTGAAGCATGCTCATGCCCCAGCCATCCCCGTCAGCGTCTACACATGCGTTGCAGCAAAGTAAATAACTCAGACATAGGATAGTACTTCTTTCTGGCAGTACTATCCTACAGTGGCATTTATTAGTTTACTGAAGCCTAATCGGGCGGCACATGAGGCTTCACTACGGAGCTAATTAGAATAATAGAAAATTAGCGTTGGAAGGGATTTCAGGAGATCATCTAGTCCATGTACCTGCTCAAAGCAGGACCATCCCCAACTAGATCATCCCAGCCAAGGCTCTGTCTAGCCAGGTCTTAAAAACCCCCAAGATGGAGATTTCACCACCTCTCTGCTTAACCTATTCCAGTGTTTTACTACCCTCCTAGTGTTTTTTATTTTTTTCCTAATATCTAACCTAAACTTCCCTTGCTGCCACTTGGGACCATTGTTCCTTGTTCTGTCATCTGCCACCGCTGAGAACAGTCCAGCACCCTACTCTTTCAAACCCCCCTTCAGGTACTTGAAGGCCACTATTAAATCCCCCCCCCCCCTCAGTCTCCTTGTCTCTAGACTAAATAAGCCCAGTTCCCTTAGTCTCTCCTCAGAAGTCACATGTCCCAGCCCTGCAACCATTTTTATTGCCCTCTGCTGGACTCTCTCCAATTTGTCCACATCCTTTCTGCAGTGGGGGGCCCAAAACTGGACACAGTACTCCAGATGTGGCCTCACCAGTGCTGAATAGAGGGGAATTATCACTTCCATTGATCTGCTGGCACCGCTCCTACCGATGCAGCTCAGTGTGCTGTTAGCCTTCTTTGCAACAGGGGCACACTACTGGCTCATATTCAGCTTCTTGTCCACTTTAATGGACACAGGTCCTTTTCTAGAGAGCTGCTTCCCAGCCAGTCATGCCCCAGCCTGTACTGGTGCATGGGATTGTTCTGTCCTAAGTGCAGGATTTTGCATTTGTCCTTGTTAAACCTCATGAGAGGTCTTTTGGCACAATCCTCCAATTTGTCTTGGTCACTCTGAATCCTAGCCCTACGAGCCAGCACATCTACTACTCCCCCCAGCTTGGTGTCATCTGCAAACTTGCTGATGGTGCACTCTGTGCCTTCTTCCAGGTGGTTGATGAAGATATTAAACAAAACTGGCCCAAGGACCAACCCCTAGGGCACTCCACTTGATACTGGCTGCCAACTAGACATCAAACCATTGATTACTGCCCTCTCAGCCTGATGCTTAGTCAGCTCCCCAGTAAATGCCTCATGTAATGTGCCCCCTATGTGTAGTAAAACCCCCAGTTTTTCTTTTTTTTTTCTTTTAAAATGCATTCCCTCACTTCCCCAACCCAGACTTTTTCTTTCCCTCTCTACTCCCTATAGATAAGTACAAGTTAGCTAAGACATAAGATAAGCTTCAGCATTTTATTTTGGTAGCAAGTTCTATTTGTTTTGTTTTTTCTCCTTCTTTATATTTTGAAATTGTTACGTTTATATTGATTTTTACTGTTCTATATTACTGTTTTACTGATACTATATGATTTAGGCCTACATATGTAAGTTAGCATAAGTCATGTCAAGCTTCCATTTTGTTTGCCAAATCTCCATCCTGTCCGCAGGCCCGGTTGTGTAACCCATAATTCACACCTACCCCTCCTATGCAACTTGGTTCCTGAATGAATGGGGATGAATGAGGGTGCTTGAGAGACAATGGCAGTAGGTCTACAAATAGATCCCTCTGAATGACCAAACCATCAACACCAATCCCTGGACCAATGACCCACCCCTTGGAACCACCCTCAGCATTCCAGAAACAAACGATGAGGCAACCCACCATTGTGCCAAGCTGCACATGCTCAGTAAGAACACCTGGAGCCCTCTGGGACAGGACTGACCTTGCCCGGACAGGCCTTCCCCATAGGAGATTAGAGGTAGTCTGCCCCGTAAAAAGGGATAGTGAAGACTGACTCTTTGGGACACCCTCTCCATCTGGACTAGCACCATGCCACACCACCTATCCACCCAGAGGCCCTGCCGGCGACCCCCCTCTGGACAACATCTGCTGGACAAGTACCTCTTTCCAGGCTGGATATGTAGCTATCGCCCCCCACTCCCTCTTCAACCAAGGACTTGACTCTGCTTCTCTTCCCTACCTGGACTCCAGCCCTTCCACTGAGTCTCTTTCTCCTGTAGCCATTGTGTGTGTGTGTGTCTGTGTCTGTGTGTGTGTGTGAGAATGAATAACTCCATGGGGCTGTGTAGTGTGTTGTCTGTTTAATAAACCTGTTATTTTGAAACCCCAAGTTGTGTTCTTGTCTGCTTCCAACTTGCCACCACTTATCTCCCCCCCCAGTCCCTAAGCTGTCAGCCTGTTTCCAGCCCCAAGCTGCCAGGTTTCTGCCTGCCTCTCTCTTTCCTGGCTGTCTTCTCCTTGCCACCACTGATCTGCCCACCCCACAACATCTCAACTGTCTGCCTCAGTTTCTAGCCCCGATCTATCTTAAGTAACCCCAAGCCTCAGTTCCTCAGCCAGCTTCTCTCTAGTCTACTGGTTCTAATCTCAGTTCTGGCAACTTTCAGTCTCTACACTTTAACTCTTTCTCTCTCACCTTAACCTTCCCCCAGGTACCCCAGGCACACACATACATACTGTACCTTCCAAGTTAGGAACTTACTATGTGTAGGTGGGTTGTATATGTGTGAACTAGTGAGTGTGTGTGTGTGTATATATATATATATATATTTGTCATTGTGTGTATGATATATGAATTAGTGATCTGTGTATGTGTGCAGGTATGGACAATTGATTTTTGTCTAACTTTTGGGGTATATAGAGTATGTGCTTGAATTGGTGATAGGTATGCATGTGCCTAGGCTAGTTTGGATGTGTATGTGCCTGAGTTGGTAGTGTGTGTGTGTATGTGTGTGTATGCATCCAGTTGATTTGTGTGTTTGTATATGTGCAATTGTGTCACACCCTCCTGTCTAACAGCGCAATATTGAGATCCTGAGAGTTGGCTTGACCCCCCAGGGCAACATTTGCACCAAAAAGCTCTGCCCACCATGCATCACCATAACCCTAGAATGGCCATCTAACTCTAGCACTTTAACACAATGCAGCTCTGGTGTTTATTGGAAGGCCCTGTTAGTCTCCGAAATTGCATAGAATTTGAATGTCCCATAAAAATCAAATAAAAATAAATTTAAATCCATTCTAATCACATATTACAACTTTGTCTCATCAATGTTGATGGAGCCAGAGCAATGTCATATTGTAAGCAGTGATAAGCTGAACAAGTGTCATATCTTGATTTTGTGTTATAGCCACTTCTGTTCTTTAGCTCTCTGCTGCCTGTTGGTAACAACGAGCAGGCTGCACTATAATAAGACAGGTAAATTCAAGAAAGGGGCTTATGGAGAGAGAGAGAGAGAGAGATCAACTTACACAATTGAAAGAGTTTTTATAATCCCCTTCTTTTCATAATTTCATGGAAGGAGGAAAACATATTCTTTCAGGCTTGTGTGGATTTGAAATGAACTGTTGCTGTCCTTTCAATGGCTCAGCACCTTCATGGGTTGCCTTGTTAGCAATTTTAGGTCATGAATAGGCAATCTGTTACTACATATGTGGTAGTCTTCTAATCTTTTTTTTTTTTTCCCCCTCAATGTGATCATTATATCATCTTTGTCTTTGTGGCAGAAAGCTCAAATTACATTTTAAAACTTTAAACTTTTCCTTGTAGTCAATGCAGTTACGATGTTCCTTTACTTTCCGTAAGGCTTAATAGGCATCAAAATTCCTGTTCAAATCAGTCGAAACACGCTTTATATGAAAAAGTCTTTCAGGTCTCAAAGAGTCTCTTTAAAATGAATTCATTCTTAGAGTGTCTTTAAATTTAAATAGCTATTTGAGAAGACACTGTCTCTTCGCCACGGTTTTTGGCAAAGTGGCTCTCATCTTTGAATTTACGAAGGAAGTCGTTTTACGCGCTGTCAGATAACTAATTCCATAATAACATGTATATTCTGTATTCAAATGGCTTTTTGTATTATTAACCAATCTATCAAGGTTCTTGGAATGCATTTTGATACATAGAGCTCTAAAACAGATACATATTAATCATATTATTAAATTAATTATGTTGTTATATTCAAAACTTTGCATATGCATATATACACTGCCTTCCCTCCCCCCCCCCCCCCCAACAACTTTATATTCCAAACAATTAAGGAATAATTATGTAGATTGCATTAATAAGCATCTCCTGTAGAAAATCTTCAAACCATCACACTTTTCTTAAAATGTGAAGGTATTTTTGTCTCTGATGCAGAGGTTGCAATGCGATTACCTCTGAGTCCTGGATGTCTAAGAGTGTGTGTGTAGACTGAATGTGTGTAGTAGGCTATGCACTGGCCAGGCAGATACATAGCTATGTATGAGGGCCCATTGTGAATAAATCAATCAAAAACATGGAGCCAGCCAGAAACCCAAGAGTAACATGTGTAAAACAGCAGGGAACCCACCTGTGCTTTAGGATGAGGAATTAGGGTACTCACTCAGGAAAAAGGAGACCGATCCCCTTTCACAGCACAGTGTCACAGGTTAGGCATTATCCAAGCACTGCTCCAGCACTCCTTTTGAAGCTGAACCATTGAACCTTGCATTTAATAACCATCAGCTAAAATGAACTAGGGAAGTTTCTGCTCTATTGGGACCAAGACTTTAAGCTAGAACGCAGCACATGCTCTTTTACGAAACAGCAGGTATCTCATTCAGTCATATAACCTTTAGCCTTTTCTTTTCCTCCCTGCCCCACATTTTTCTCTCGCCAGGCTGCCCAGGATGCTAGCTTAAAAAAAGAAACACTGGAAAAGCAGCCGGATAGCAGCTAGTTTTGAGTGTGGTGGTTAGACTGGTGTGTTGGTGGCAGGAAGATGCAGGGTGAAAA
>NW_005841890.1:1032566-1052476 GCF_000455745.1 Alligator sinensis
GAATCTCTTAGTTCACGCTGAAGCTGTGGAGCGCCCGAAAGGGACTGAAGGAAGGGGACGTAGTCCTATCACTGGTGAGCCCAGCTCATTGAATCGTATTGCTGAGGCCAGCCTATTGAATCGTATTGCTGAGGCGTGCCCATTGAACCGTACTACTGAGGCCAACCCATTAAATCGTACTACTGAGGAATGAAACCATATTTTGGTATTTGGCTTCTCGGAATTCTAGGATTGTAAGTATATTATGAAAAATAATAGTATTGATTCAAATTTAACTTTTAGTTGTAATTGTAGTTGTTTTTGTAACACTAATTCTTATAGCATTGTTTGGGAAGGAAGTGCATTCGGAGCATTGTTTCTGATATATGTAGTTATTGTGTTCTTAATGTTTGTGGTGTTTCTTAAAGCTAAGCAGTGTTATATACGTAGCAAAGAATTTTAAAATAAAATTGTGTTGTATGAATTAAGTGTGTAATCATTGTGAAATCGTGCAATCAGCTAACTACTCCCCCAGCCAGTGCATCAAAACGAATCAGTAAATTGTGTGGGGTTTTCTCTATTCCATAACCCACTAGAGACAAACACCTGAATTGCTTAGCTCTCCGAGTTAAATGAACCGCTGCTATTGCTTTGTGTTACTCCATTGTCATATGCATGACCAGTATGGAAATGATCAGTTCCTGCCAAGAAACTAGACCCAGTTCTAAACAACAGCTGTTGTGAAATAACAGGATGTCTAAAGCCAACACTAAAGGGTAGCCTGTACTTGCTGGATGGCATTGCACCACCTGATATCAGAAGAAAGGTAGCGAGCCAAAAAGAAAGATCACAACAGATGGAAGACTCTAGGCCTCCACTTTATGGTCATGCAGAAGTAACCAAATGGCTTAAAGAGCAAAAGAGTTTTGTGACCAGTGTTGAGCTCCTGGACGTGACGGCCAACAGGGAGCAACTGAGGTTATGGACCTGGAACCCCAGGAGGACCTTCCCAGAGGGGCTGATCCAGACTGATCAACATGGCAACATGCCTGAACTGCCTGCGCATGCAAACTGGAAGATCAAAAACAAACATGATCAAATGGGGCTACAATAATGACACAAATACATGCAGGTGTGGTGAAATGCAGACCATGGAGTACCTTCTCATTTGCTGACTCTTTGTTGAGACCTGTACAGACAAGAACCTCACTGCAGCAATGGAAAGAGCTGTTGGTTCTGGAAAAGCAACTAGTTTATAACAAGGACGCAAGAAAAAGAAGAAATGTCAAAACATGGGTAGGTTGCACCCTTTTTCCTCTGTTTCTACCTGTTAGTCATGGGCAATTTGTCTTACACACACTTATGCATCCACAATGGGGATAGGTACAGAACACATACCTCCCTGACCACTGAGTAGCCTTCTGCACATGCTCAGTTTATGAATGCACACTTACACTCCACAGTGTAAAGGAATAGAAGACAAGCCTGTGCATAAGTGCCAAAAACATTGCTTAAGTAGCTAGGAAACTGCCATTTTGGAGCACCAAGGGAATTCTGCCCTTAGGGAATACTCTCAGTGAGAACATCGTTGGCATTAAATAAATGTTCGGGTTTTTTTCTAAATGAAACACCTTTTAATTTAAAGGTGTTCTGAATTAAACACATTTTCATTCATGCTGTTTTAAAATCAGCGCTCCTTCTGTAACATAACTATATTGAAAAGTTTTCTTTTTTTGAGCTTAAGATATTCTGTGTCCCAAATCAGTCTTCTGTACAAGAGGGTCTAGTTCTTTGAAGAGATGCTTTTGTTGATGGTGGTTATCTTTTGATGAGATGCTTGCTACCTTGACAATTTTCCATCTATAGTGCATTTGCAAATTTCAGTTAAAGCCTTCTATCAAACTCTGTATATAGCAAAAAGAGCCAGCAAATTATGAATATATTTGATCAGATGCATTTGATCAAATACAGCTTAAAAGAAAACAATAAAAACATATTTTAAAGATTGATGCTATAAAAGCTGCTTTTAGGTTCTGTATAAACACACTTGGATGACTTGCAGTAAAGAATGCTGCCTTCTTTGACACTTAGGCTAGGTATAGACATAGCACATAAGCCAATATAAATGATTGGAAACTGGTCTAAACCTGTAACAAAATAGTTCAGCACACATAGACCAGTTTCAAAATGGCAGAACCCGGTCTAAGATAGACCCAGATAGATACAGTATTAGACTTAATTGGTTTTGGTTAGAGCAGTATATCAAACTTCTGCCCCAGATCCATAGGTGGTGGGGGGAGGGGGTCTAATGGGACTTAGCCCCCACAAATGCAGGGCAGCAGTATGGCCACAAGTTAGCACAGCCACAGCCTTCTGGCAGCCGCAGCACGGGTGGGGTGGGTCGCATGCTCAGAGGTGAGGGAGGGAGGAGGGCTGGGACAGGTGCTGCACAGCCAGGTCGGAGCACAGCACTGAACTGTGAGTGGCTCATCCTGGGGGCATGTCTCCTGCTGCTATGCACACCCTGGGAGGCATTGGGGGCATGTGCCCTGGATCTATGTTGGGCAAGGGCAGGCTGGGGCCGGGACTGCAGTGGGATCTTCCCATGGGGGGGAGGCCTGGGGGGGGCTGCATTTGGGGTGGTTGGCAGTGGCGCTGAGAGGGGGAGTTATGTGTGGGGGCTGCAGCCACTCCAAAATTCACCATAGCCCCCTGAACCGGCCCTCCCAGCACTGCTACCACCTGCCCCAATCACAGCCCAGCCCAACCCCCACTGGGGAGAGCCTGGCTCTATCCTGCAGCCTGCCCTCACACCACATGCAGATCTCAGGCATGTGGCCTCCATGTTGTCCCGGGGTGCATGCAGCAGTGGGAGCTGCCACCCCCTCCCTGCACCAGGTGCCCCCCAGATGAGCTACTCACAGCTTGATCCCATGCCCCACCCTAGCTATGCAGGGTCTGCCCCTGCTTCAGCCCTACTCCCTCTCTTACTGCCATGGGGGGGGGGGCAGATCAAGGCCCCAGAGCTGAGGGAGGGAGCAAGGCACAGGCAAGACCCATTCACCCCAGCACCTGCTCTTGCCTGTGCCACGCTCCCTCCCTCACCACTCAGGCCTCCATCTGCCCCTTCTGCACCCCCCCGCACCTTCCCCCACAGACTTACCTGCCGGGGGGGGGTGCACGTGTGCACACTCAGCCCCTCCCCCAAATATAGTTTCATAGTTTCATAGTTTCAGGGTCGGAAGGGACCTAATAGATCTTCTAGCCCGACCCCCCGCCAGGGCGGGAGAACAACCCAAAAACACAAACAAAACCACTCACCCTAAAAACAAAAACGGGACTCAAATGAGTCCAGCCAGGTAAGTATCCAGCCTCTTCTTAAAGATCCCCAGGGTAGGGGCCAGCACCACCTCCCTTGGAAGTTGGTTCCAGCTCCTAGCCGCCCTGACTGTGAAGTAGTTTTTTCGGATGTCCAATCTGTACCTCCTCTCCATCAACTTGTGCCCATTATTCCTTGTTATGCCAGCAGGGGCTAGGGGAAACAGCGTCTCCCCCAAACCCTTCTGGTTCCCCCTAGTGAGTTTATAGACGGTCACCAGGTCCCCCCTCAGCCTTCTCTTGTGGAGGCTGAATAGGTTCAAGTCCCGCAGTCTCTCACTGTAGGGTCTGCCCTGTTGTCCCCGGATCATGCGGGTGGCCCTCCTCTGGACCCTCTCCATGTTGTCCACATCCCTCCTGAAATGGGGCGCACAGAACTGGACACAATACTCCAGCTGCGGCCTGACCAGCGTCGCATAGAGGGGGAGGATCACCTCCCTGGCTCTACTCGAGATGCACCTGTGGATGCACGACAAGGTCCGGTTAGCCCTGCCAACCATGACCTCGCATTGTCGGCCCATGTTCATCTTGGAGTCAATAATGACACCAAGATCCCTTTCCGCCTCCGTGCTCTCAAGTAGGGAGCTCCCCATCTTATAAGTGTGCTGCTGGTTCCTTCTACCCAAGTGCAGCACCCTGCACTTGTCCGTATTGAAACGCATCCTGTTCCTGTCTGCCCACCCCTGTAACCTATCCAGATCCTTCTGCAATCTCTCTCTCCCTGCTAGCGTGCTCACCTCCCCCCAAATTTTGGTGTCATCAGCGAATTTAAACAGGTTGCTCTCCACAAAAATATATTTTTGTCCCTCTGCTTATACCCAGATCCCACAGTGAAAAAGCCTCTGTCTCTTGCCTGCACAGCTGGACAAAGGTGGGGTGAGGGAATGGAGCTCCCCACTCCTGGCCACAGCCCAGAAGCAGCATGGGGGTGGGGGGCTGCATGGCAGTGGGCTCCATTCCTCCCCCCCTGCCTGACCCTCCCAGCCTCACAGCTCTGCACTGCACTGTGAACCGGGGGCAGAGAGCAGAGCTCCTAACTGCATGGACCTGGCCAAGGACCTTCCAGACCTGAGCCATCAAGTTGGATGGGGCTTGCATGACAGGGGGTTCTGCTCCCCATGCCCCACCCCTGGTTCCTGGTGTGGTGGAGAGCAGGGCTTTGCAAAGGTTCAGTCACCGATTTGATTTGGTGGCTGATAAGGTGGCCGAATCTCCGAATCTGAATTAAATCAGAAGACCCTTTAATCTCTCTGAATTGAATCAGAACCCTCTGAATTGATTCGGAGAGATTCAGAAAGATTCAGCGATTCGGCCATAGACACAGCTTTAAATGTTTTTTCTACATAGCTCAAGTTACCGAGCAGCTCATGAATGCTGCAATGCTGGGGTGCATGGAGTGTCCCACAGAAGTGTGGGGGGCTCCCCACAGTGCTCAGCAGCAGACCCAGAAGCACTTCCAGTCTACTTCTGGGTCTGCTGAGGAGCACTCTGGGGGGCCCTCCCATGCCCCCCCAGCATGGTAACTGGTGCCTCCTGGGTTGGGGGGCACCCGGGGTCCCCCCGCGGCCAATCGCTCATCTGAGGCACTGTGGGGGGGAATCCAATGTACTCCACGGTGGACCCGGAAGTGGAACGGATGTAGTTCTGGTCCACTTGTGGGTTCACCATGAAGCACGCGGGGGGGGGCATGCTCCTGTGGGATGCTCCATCCGCCCCACTATTGCAGCATTCCTGAGCCACACCTGCTACATCAAGGTATGTAGAAAACATTTAAAGCTGTGTCTATGGCTGAAATGCTGATTCTCCAAATCAGCATCGAATCTTGGATTTGACCAAATCGAATTGGAACAGTGATCCGAATCAACAAATCGAATCAGTGTCCCAAATGTGGGCTGAATCCAAATCAAATATGCCCCGTTTTGCACACATCTAGTGGAGAGGCAGCTCTATTCCACCCCTTTGCCCCTCCACCCCATGCCCAGCCATGTGGGCAGGAGATGGAGACTCCAAGCAGTTGTGGGTATCTACTGCACCAGGAATTAGGGGTGGGAAGTGGAGAGCGGACCCCCCCTGCAACACAGAGCTACCAGCAGCCTTTGTCAGATAGCCCAATAACCTGCATGAGCAGGATTATTTGCTTATAAGCAGCAGTCCTTTCAAAGCTTAGGAGCATTAGCATAACTAGGAGCAGGAAAAGAAGGGCACAAGGCCCAAGCATTGAGTTGGAGAGCATGCAAGAATGACATCTCCCTCCCCTGGAGTCTTTACAACATTATGAGAAGCCTCACACTGTCCAACCGTAGGGGTGTCATGGAGCAGCCCCGTGCCACCTGGCCATAATAGCTGGGCATGTGGATGTCAGAGGAATAGCAGGGGCTTGTGTTATGAGGTGTAGAGAGTGTTTTTTTTCGGATGGTCTCTTGCTGCTGTAGCTTTCAATATACAGGCTGCTGGGGTCTGTACAGTCTGGAAGGTCAGAGCTAGCAGGTAGTCTTCCAGATTTCAAAGGTGACATAGCAAAAATACTACTTAGATCCATGCTCAGTAGTGAAAGCTCAGAAAGGTTTGTTGTGCTCAAACAGTACACCAGTCAGTCCAATTAATGTTTATCCCAACTTAGTGAAGCTTGCCTTTAACAGGTAACGATGCATTGCATTCAGTCCATCCCCCCCGAAGTCACTATGAGATGCAGGTCTCACAGTCCCTGTACTTGAGTACTCCCTCCCTGCCCCACACACCCGCCCCGTACCAAATCATTTATCTTTCTCTGCCGAGATTTTTCATGTTTGCTTGTTTCTTTTGCAAAGTTTCCTAATCTGCGCTTTGATTCTTGTTATCTCAGCCTCATTAGTGAACTATGTTTGCTTTCTTCCTTGATTTTTTCAGTTGCTGTTTTCTTACTCCCTTCTTTGAATCGGTGTCTTTTTGCTCATTAGCGTGGGTTTTGTTTGTTTTGGTTTTTTTCCTTTTTTACCAGGTCATCCAGCAGTCAAGAGGCCTGTTTTTCCAGAGCTGCTTTTTGCACCTTAGCTTACTATAACATAGCATAACTACAGCTTAGTATAGCTGGACCTTCTACAGGGGTCTTTGAGTCTGTCGCTGGAACAGGTAAGACCCTCCTTTGCTTACCCCCTGGGCCCCAAAATGTCATCATTATTCCTCCTCTTAGGAAGTTTCTTAACAGCACACATGTCCCCTTGGGTACGTCCTCTGTTCCCATTCATGCTTCGGTCCAGTTCTCTGTCTCCTGACTGCCAGTTCCTGGGTCCTGCCTGAATCTGTGTCTAGGTCTTTGTCTCCAGTCTGGCTCCAGGTTCATGACTTTGCCTCCTTCTGATGCCCTGGCTCATAAATAGCATTAAGTCGTGATTGCCTACATCCCAGCTGTACCTCTGATGATGCCTGGCATTTCATCTAATAGAAAACAACAAAAGTATATGTTGGAATATCACCAAGTATCACTGGTGTAAAAATTCTAATAAAATAAAAGACTTACCACTTTTGGCTATGTGTCTGTCTGTCTGTAATGCTCCAGGCCATCTGTGCATGCACAGCCTGGAGACTTACCAAAAGAGAGACAGACAGGCGGAGGTGAGGGTGGGGGTGGTTGGGGCCAGGGTGTGCTCCCCACTGTGGGGAGTGGAGGAGGGAGCGGCCCCTGGCTGTGGCGTGGGGCGCATAGCTGTGGAGGGCCATGGCGAGCTGCCGCGTGGGGAGGCATGGCTTGTGGCCATCTGAGGGGGTGTAGCATGTGGTGCATGGGGAGGGCATGGCGCATAGTGCAACCATGCAGGGTGCGGGCAGTGCCCACTGGATGCAGCATGTAGCCATGGGATGGGGTACACCCACCATGTTCGCTCCCTGCATGGCACCTTAAGGCAACATTGCCATGTCCCCCAGTATGCTCTGCCCCCCTGTGTCCATACACCATGGCCCCTCCCCTGCACAGGGAGCACCCACCAGCTACAGACCATGGGGGGCTTGTGGCGCAGGGCCACAGGGAGCCCTGAGGGAAGCAGGCAGTGTGATGCAGGCAGGGCGGCATGGGCAGCACCCACTGCTGCAGCACAAAGCCGTAGGGTGGGGCGCAGCCTCCACACCCAGTGCCCATAGCACCCGCAGGCTGCAGGAGTGCCTGCCACACGGCTGCAGGGAACCCTGAGGGGTGCGGGTAGCATCCACCAGCTGCAGCACATGGCCACAGGGTGGGGCACACCCCCCACGCCTGCTCCTCATGCAGCCATAAGCCATATCCCTCCTGCACAGGGAGTGCCCACTGGCTGTAGCCATGGGGCACACAGCCACAAGCTGCCAAAAGGGAAACGGGAGTCAGCAGTGCTCACTGACTGTAGCACACAGGGCAGGGCGTGCCCTTAATGCCCACTCCATAGACAGCACCCTGAGACCGCAAGCCACACCACCCCATGCACCCTGCCCCCAAAGCACACAGGGAGTGCCTGTCAGCTGCGGCCGCAGGGCATGTAGAGCATGCAGGGGAGGTGTGACATGAAGTGTGGGGGGGTCACAGGGCACCACACAGGGAGTGGGCATGGGGGGGGCAGGCAGTGCCTGTTGGCTGCAGCACATGTCCTTGGGGTGGGGCACGTCCCCCGCACCTGCTCCCCATGCAGCACCCTGCGGCTGTGGGCCATGCCCCTCCCCTGCCCTCATGCCACACCTTAAGCATGCCCTGCACAACACCACAGGGCAGTGCCACACAACACATGGCAGCAGCCACCGGGTGCTCCCCACACCATGGCCGCTCCATGTGCCATGACCAATGGCCATGCACCATCCTCCCCAACATGTACCCTTGTGCCAGTCCCCCCTGCATGCCCAGCACCACACCCTGGGGCTGCTACCTGTGCCACATCCTGCAGCCTCATGCCACCCTCCCACACAGCCATGTGACAGGCCCCACCCCGCGTGCCCTGCACCACACCCCAGGGCCACTCCCCATGCTATGCAGTGCAGTGAGTGGGCACTCTCCATGCTGTGGCTGCTCCCCATACCATGCCCTGTGGCTATGTGCCACACCCCTGGCACACCCCACACCATGCCCCAGGGCCATGCCCTACACCATGCAGCAGCAGCTGTCCTGTGCTCCCGCGCCGTGGCTTCTCCCTGTGGCACACCACATGGCTGCATGCCACCCCACCCATGCAGCCACATGCCACCCCCCTGTGTGCTCTGCACTACACCCCATGGCAACTCCCCATGCCATGCAGCTGCAGCCAGTGGGCACGCTCCGCATCATGACCTCTCCCCGTGCCATACCCTGCAGCTGCACACCAATCCCCATACGTGCAACCTTGCACCAAGACCCACCCTGCGCACCCAGTGCCACATTCTGGGGCCACTGCATGTGCCATGTCCTGTGGCTGTGTGCCCCTTCCATGCAGCCATGTGACACACTCCCCCATGTGCCCTGCAACACACCCCAGGGCCACTCCCCATGCCACGTGGGTACAACCAGTGGGTGCTCCCCTCGCTGTGGCTACTCCCTGTGCTATGCCCCAGCACCACCCCCCTCCCATGCACAGCTTCATACCACACCCCACTGCGCAACCTGTGCCACACCCCGGGGCTGCTCCCCATACCACAGAGCCAGCGAGCTCTTCCCCTGCCATGCCCTGCAGCTGTGTGCCACCGCCCTCAATGGAGTAGGGATGAAGCCAGAGTGGCAGGGGGAGCAGGGCACGACTCAGAGTGGTGGCTGGAAGGAGGCGGGGCAGAGCAAGACCTGGAGCAGCAGTGTGAGATGAGTGGGGCAGGACCTGGAGCAGTGGCAGGAGGGGGGGTGTAGTAGGGCTGGACCTGGAGCCACGGGGGGAGGGTGCGGGCCTGGACACAGTTTTCCATCTTCGTGCCTCCCCCTCATCAGTCATGACAGGCATTTTGCTAGTGATAAGGTATTTCCAAGGATTCTGTGAATACATGGGAATTTTTCTAAGGATTTCTCACTATCAGAAAAATATTACTAACCATGTTTCTTCTTTATTTCAATGTCTTCCTGGTTCCTCTTATTATTGGTCTTATGTGGATTTGGCCAATACAATCAATGCCACTATCACTGGTCCAGGCATATGGCCTGAATACTCAGTTCTCTGTGCTCTATATATACACCATGTTTCTGTCAGCTACAGCATGTGGAATACTCTCTCCTTATTTTGGAAATGTTGATTATGACTATTAACTTGGCAAAGTTGTCACCTGAAAGTCCATCTCAGGTCTCAGATGTATTTTTCAATCAGTGTCATTTGGACATCTGACAATAACTCCAGCTGATATATCTCTCCTGGCTACAGCACAAGTGTTGCAGGTGGCTGGGATTCTGCCTTTGGACACAGTCCTTTTAGATGTCACTTCTGTTCTCTTCACCTCAGGTTATAAAGAATACCTTTCATTTATATGTAAATAAGGGTTTCACATATATGCTGCATGCCACTTTCCCCCTCTCTTCACAATCTGCTATTCTTATGTGCTTATGATTTTTTTTTTCCCCTTGACACTTGAAAAGAAAGCTGTTTGAAGAAAGATGTGCAAACATCTCAAAAGGGGACAGTGGAAAATTAATCTATTTCTCCTCCCACCTTGTATTTTAAGGATCTTTCTACGCTATCACTTCAAATAAATTGGGAGATGAATTACAGTAGAATTATCCCCTGATCAATACCATGCACTGTGGTTGTTTTATATAGTGTTGATGGGGACTCAGTCATGTTTTATCTAGGTCTTCAAGCTCTACTGAAGGACATTTCACTACTGCTAATTATTCTGATTTTTTGGGTTTCCACACCCCATCTGTTCTGGTGTAAATGACTTCCCAAGGTGCACAGCAAGGAGAAACTGCAAAGTAAAGATGTAAAATGTCTCAGCTTCAAAGCCTAATGTGCACCACAGTATTATATTATATTCACTGTATTATAACCATGGATCATTGCAGACAGCTGTGTAGTGACTGATTCCCTGTAATATGGTTGAAATTTAGAGCAGACATGCTGGAATACAATATGGAGGAATCATTCGATTGAATATCCAGATTATATTGCATTGTGAACAAAGGCAACCAATGCATATATGTCATAGTGGGAAGAGACAAACTAAAATGTTCAACTGGGAGAGGTCAGTAAAACTGAGATTGTATCTGCATTTTAAAAGGAAATGGAGAATTTGTGGTAATGTGACAATTAAAGGCATGGACTGATGTATAATTGTACCAAGGGGTTCTCAGAAACCTGTGTCAGATGATACAGTCTGTTTTGTCTGTCTGCTCTTATCCACAGGAAGTGAATCTAAACTAAAGTTATTCGCCACTGAATGAAAAAATTGTGGAAACTTCTGCCCTGTAGTTTCCATATGTGGAGGGTCAGGAGCAGATATCTGAAACAGGTTCATCAGGTTCAGCTCACTGTGATACAGGGCAGAGAAGGACAACTGAGGTAACCACCACAGGCACCAACTTGGGGCAGAGGTGGAAAAAAAATAGCTGCTCCTGGCATCCATGTGATCACAATCGTGATCATGCTGGTAGCATGGTAGCAACAGGAAGTGGCATCTGGCCTTGTGCCCTGGGTGCCCTGGGTACCCAGTTCTGTTGCTACACTGCTGCGGTATGCTCCTGTCTAGGCCAGTGTGTTTAGTCTTGTTCATGCTGCTAAATTACTCAAGGTAAAACAGGGGTGGGGCTATCCTAATAGTTCAGGCTGGCTGACATTTCCCTTTATAAGATCCTGTTTCTAGTGTTCTAACAGACTTTCTTAATTCTGACAATACCTAACTTTTGAGTGAATCTGAAGCTTTAATGTTCTTTTCAGCTTTTTTTTCCCTTCCTTTTAGATAATTGCATGTGGTCAGAAGTGTGGTAGAAGGCTTGCAGACACACAGTGCTAGGGGCAATTCTGTTTCACCTTAACACATAGGCTAGGGACAGACATTACACATAAACTGGTTTAAGTGATCAGAAACTGGTTTCAACCAGTAACAGAACCATAGGTGACTGGTAGGGGAGTATGAAGGGGGGTGGGGCACGTGCCCATCCTGAAAGGGCTGTCCCCACTGCCGACATCACTGGAGGCTTCTGTGGGTGCTCACCAGCCCTGTCCCTGCCACTGATGCCACTGCTGGCCAGCTCTGTCCCCATCCTCAATGCTTCTGACAGATTCTGCAGATGCTCACCAGCCCCATCTCCACCGCCACCATCACTGGCAGCTTCTGTGGATGGCCCCCCCCCCCCCCCCCCCCCCGACTCAGGAGGCACCAGTCACCCATGAGCAGAACAGATGTTCAATGCACATAAACCAGTTTGAAAATGGTTGAAACCAGTTTGAGATAAACTTGGTTGAATGCAGTATCAGACATAACTGATTTGGGTCAAACCTGTTTATGCAATGTCTGCCCCAGACCCCTTCCTGGTTTAAATTAAATCAGAGTCCCCCAGAATCCCAGCATGCTTTCTGAGCTGGGCAAGGCTTTTTGCTCCAGGGAGCTGGGCTGGCCCCTCCCCTCTGCTTCCTGGCTGCAGCTCCACTAGAGACTGCAGATACAGCAGGGTATGCCTGGCTTCCTCCTGCTCCCCCACCTTCCCATCACCACTCCCTGCTGAAGCAGGGATTTTCCCCTCTCCTCTGCCTTATACAGACACATCTTAGCATTAGCTATCATGACACATGCTAGCTATGGTCCATGCTGTGGGAGACGGGACAAAGACAGACATCACAGTGTCTGCTTAGGGCTTTTTGGAGCTAATCAACAGGTAGATGGTAATGTCCCTCCATTCTGACCTTGGGAAAAGTTGTTTAAGAAGAGCTTGAACTAATGAGAGATCATTTTGTTTTCTTAATGGGCTGATAAACACAGAGTTAGGGGTGATAAACACTGTATTACCAACTCCCTGCTGGGCTGGTTAGGATGGGGGGAACCCCTCTCTAATCAGAGCATCCTGCCAGGGCTTGGCCATGCCCCCCTCAGCTCAGCACTATGGAAGGGAAGGATGCTCTAGTGCCCCCCAGCTTCTAGCCTGAGCCACCGCATGGGGCTGCATTTCCCATGAAAAGAGAATGTCTATGTACCTCCAAATCAGTTCAAACTTTGCAGGCTAGTCTAACTTGCAAAGATTGAATCAATTCAGGCTTAGGCTTTTTGAATGTCTGTCCCTAGCCATAAGGCATTTATAGATGTGCTTCAGGAGAGGGGGCACTTTAATTAAAGAGGCCCGGAGCATCACGTGTATCAGCGTCCCCATACTGAAAATTGCTGGTGGGGCACTTTGAACTAAAGCCCATAGAATGAGCTTTAGTTTAAATCACCCCACCACCATTTTTCAGTACGGGGATACTGATACATGCGTCACTGTAGTCTGCTGGAGCACGGTAATTACCACACTCCAGCAGACTTGATTAATCAAGGCATGCTCAGAATCTTCCACCCCCCTGCTTCTCTCTGGTTGTAGCTTCCAGCAGACAGAGGTTTAGGAAGTTCAGATTCTGAGACTGCATCCCTATTTACCATGCTCAGTACCAAGTGATGCTCCTTTCCTCCAAGAATGTTTCCGATCCTCTTTTGAATTGGGTTAAGTAATCAGCCTCCACAACACCTTGTGGCAATGAGTTCCACAAACTTGTTAAATATTCTGTGAAAAAGATCTGGTTCATTTTAAAACTACTACCTAATCATTTCATTTTATGTCCTCTCATTTTAGTATTTTGAGAAACAGTAAGTTGCAACAGAGTATTTTTGGAGTTTGGCAACTCTGGGCCAGTATTGAATCATGTCTCTTGCCCCACAGGCCCAGACATGATTCATTAATAACAGGGGGTGAAAATCTAGCTGCAGAAGGGATTTAGACTTCTAAGCATGATTTGGGCTGTTACATTTAAATGTCTCTTATGTGTTTTTGCAGTGAAGTACAATTCTGCCCTAGATACACAAAGGAGCTTAGGCTCCTACATGGAGTCTTGTACCATATAATGTTTTGGCACCCACAGTGCAAATTCAAGCACTAAAAGTGAAAATCAACAAAGCCATCATGCTGTACCACCTCAGCAAATCTCGGGGACATGTTTCAGGATTGTCACCAAAGTATTCATGACAGTAAAAAAAAGAGGACCAAATCACGACCTATGATAGTCCTTTACTTTTCTACATTAGCTACCCAACCTGTTAACAGCTGTGCCTGAAGAAGAGTAGACTCTCCCCTCTCACAAATAACTGTAAGTACAAAGGATCAAGATATATGATGAATGTTGATGCTGCCCTTCTTCAGTGTCTCAAATTACCTGTATCATAATGCTGGGACTATCCACTGCATGAAGAAAATCCATGATACACTGTGGTCCTCAAATGGAATGAATGGAGCCAGGTAGCTATATTTATTACTTTCAGGTAGGCTAAACATTAGCACTTAATAAATAATCAATATCAAACAAGGCCCTAAAATCAGTGGAAGCACTTTTCACTTCATTAAACTGAAGCAATATTTTGACAATCAAATTCCATTTATTTAGAGAAAAAGGGAGATCTAGATTGATAAGCTGTCAGGTGAGTGATTGCAGATGTAAGCCCCTGAAATATCACTTTATCCTGAATATGGCAACTGACCTTTAATTATGCCATCATACATGTTTGACAGCAAGGATGTGGGAGGATGGGTACATGTCATGTAGAGCAGAAGTTATATAAGTTAAAGAAAAACAAACAAACATTTAAAATCAAGTCTCCCCCCTCCCCCCAAAAAAATCAAGCTCTAAATTTGCATTTAAAAATGCTACCCTGCCACTGCAAAACCATCTTAGTGGAGTATAACAATAAAAGCATTAAAACTTGTTATTATATACAAGTAAGAGTCTGATATTCTCACTCTGAGCAATATTGTAGTCTGCAGATAACTCCATATCAGGATAGCTGGGAAGAGGCTGATTATGAAGATAAGGCCTGCCAAGAGGATGAGTCAGGATGAGCGGGCATGCCAGGACACAGAAGGGCCAGGCATGGTGCCTTGCCACCTGGGGACGTGAGCACCACAGACTGAAGCACCCAGCAGCCACAGTACCTTCTGCCACCGCCTCGACCGGACTGTACTCCCACTGGCAGCAGTGTGGGGAGGAGCTTTGGAGAAAAAAAAAATCAGGCCCCTCAGAACTCAGGTAGCACCCAGCCAGTTGGCAACTCACCCCCCGTGTCACCACCAGCCGGGCTGGGGGCCACCCGAGCTCAAAGGGGCCCGATCATTTTTTTCTCTGGAGCTTGTACACTGCACCACCACTGGCTGGGTCGGCCAGCAGGCCAGATGATGCCTGAGCTCCAAATGTCCCAATCCTTTTTTTCTCTGGAACTTGACCTTTCCCCCCATGCCGTGCCACCTCTGGCTGGGCTGCCAGCTGGCCAAGTAGTGCCTGAGCTCCAAAGGACCCAACCTTTTTTGCAGTTCAGGTGACACCCAGGCAATGAGAAGCCCAGGAGGCGGCTGCGCGGGGGTTGGGGTCCAAAGAAAAAAGGATCGGGCTGCTCCGAGCTCAAGCAGTGGAGCCAGTCTGGGCAGCAGCAGGAGGCAACATGACTGGCCACTGGGCTATCTGGGGCTGTGACTCTTGCTCTGCCCAGAGGAAGCAAAGCCAGTCCTGCCCTTAGCTCCTAGTCCTGCCCCTGCTCACCAAGCCTCTAGTGGTAAGTCACAGCTGTTCAGACAGCCAGGGATGGTTTTTTGGCTTACAGCGTGACTGCTGCACTAAGCCAAACAACACTAAGCCAATTGCTTTTGTTCGGCTTACAGAGTAAGGTGCAACAATGCCCTTCCATGACTTTGAGTAAACCATTCCCCTTCCTTTGCTTTCTTAATCTGTAACATCTCTGGAGCAAGGATCCCCCATCCCCTCCACCCAATGTGTGCACAGCGGCCAAAGTCTTTAAGTGCTATTATAATATAAATAATGGCAGGTAATTTGCAGTAAGACTACCGAAACCTGATGCTTCTCAGTACCCAGGTGGTTTTATTTAGCGTATGTGGTTTTGACATACTGCTTCAGCCATTTTAAGGCAGTGTCATCGTCAATGTGGAGAGCTTGGAGGCCATCAGGTAGCATAGTAAATGAACATGAGTCAACAATGTGGGACATGGTTTGAACTTGTCCACAAGGGAATTCGATGTCATTGGGAAGGCCCCATTGGTACAGGCTTGAGGCACAGTAACCCTGTCCAGTTTGAAAATGATTGAGAAGTGCTCAATAATGGCATGGCCAGTTAAATCCTGGTTGACTGACTGTAGGCTCAGAGATGATTGATTGGTGCATACTGACCATTCTTCATGCCATCGAGTAAGTAAGGAAAAGTAAAAGGATTTTAAAAAGGTGGATCGTATTGAGCATTTTGAGGGGAGCCAAACTATTGGTGGGTGGTATATGTCTCAGTACACTGGCAGTATAGGATGAGCATGGAGTCTGGCTAGTAAGTTTATTTCAGCATTTGTGCAGCAAAGATGAAGGGGAGCAATGTTACTGAGGACCTGATTTAACCCAGGTGATCAAATCAATGGCATAGGAATCAAACTAACAATGTATTTGAATGTATCTCTGTGATCACTTGAGATACAATTAGATATTGAAATGAAAATGACAGCTCTACATGGCTATATTCAGCTAATAGCAGAATTCCAGGGGTAGGGATAAAGTACTGAATAGTGTTAAAGCTAGCTGCGCAGCTTCAAAGGAAGGCTTGAGAAATCCATGGTAACTCTTAACCTGTGTCTTGGCAGCTTTCACTGTGCTGAGAAACTGGAAAACTGGAAGTTCAAAAGACCTCTGAGTAAAGGCCATGTAGGACTTATGTCTTCTGCTTTCTTTGCAAGTGCCATAACATTCAGCTATTTGGGCTACACTATGTAAGGGCTCTCCTACATGTCCACAGGGCACGGGGTAATAGTATCACAAACTCGGTATAAGTGACCAAAATGCCACTGATACCACTGGAAAAATACTGACTAGGTGCACAAGGGTTGATTTTGTTTGTTTGTTGTTGTTTTTTTAAAGAAAAACACTCATATTTTCATAGTAAATGAACAGGAAATAGATGTCCAGACAAGATAGGGAAAACAAAAAATGTGAATGCGTTTCTATTAGAAGACAGAGGCCATGTCTACATGAGATGTGACTGTACAGTAGTGTTGGGGGGAACTAACTGTGATGTGATGCTAATGTGCAGAAATAATGAGCTACTGCGCAGTAGCTTGTTGCTACTGTGCAGTAGCACAAGAAAAGAAAATGTTTGGCGATGCTACTGTGCAGTAACTCTGGTTACTGTGCAGTCATTTCATACTTGGTTATGCAAGCACTAAATGACTGTGCAGTAACAACTGGGCAGTCCGCTGCTTGTGTAGACGCAGCCAGAGTTTCCCAGACAAACAGGCTGGCATCCTCAATTCAAACCCCTAAGGTCATGTCTTTTTCAGTTTTTTTGGTTTCGTTTTTTCAAATGGAAGCTAAGTGAAGTCTAGCGCATTAATTCAGCCCCACTTTCTCTCACTAATCTATGACAATTATTTTGAGACTGTCTACTATTGCTAAAATAAGAATTTATGGTCTTTAATGTATTGTAAAAAAGACTGAGCACTCCCTGGAAATCCTAACTAGTCTTAACCCAGCCCCATGTCAGTCTGGATTCTTTCCCAGGAGATGGACCATGCATCCTCTTGTCCCCACCATCCTCTGTTGAGATGAATTCAGCTTGTCAGTGTAGCTAAATTAAGGATGATATAGAGGTTAGGTTATATCTTGGCACTAACAAGACTTCACTTCAGCTCTCTGTTTAGCACATATCTTCCATATATGCTTGAGTACATATATCCCTCAGTTCCCGTAGCCTTCTACTAGCTCCTGGGAGTGTATTGAACATGACGAAGTTAACTATTATGAAGTACTGAAATACCAGAATGTGAATACTAAAGATAAAAGGTTCAGCACCTGGGAGGTTGAAGAGAACCTGCCTTCAAAAAGCTTGTCCTCTTGTATCATTCATCAACATTGCCAGTTTTATTAACATTCAAATGGATTCTTTAACCTATTTTTTGGGATGAGTATGCATAATACTGAAATTCTGAATTTCCAAATACAGGGGTTTGCTCTGTATTAAAAGGAAACAGGATTTGTATTCTTCAGTCATATAGATTAATGTCCTTGTCCTAAGTACCTGGATGCCACAGAAAATAGGGAATTAGGTACCTAGATACTTACAGAGACATGAGTTTTGCTTGGGAAAAATGTTCTGTGTGATCTAAATGTTATTTTATGGGATTAGCCGTGAGTTTAAACCAGCCATTATCATCTTTTTCCTGAATTTTGCGGCTTTACAAAGTGAAAATGTAATGGTTGCTCTTATTTTTACTATTAATTTTAATAAGTAGACAGAAATGGTATTTCAGAAACATACCACTCAGTAACTTTGTTTGCCCAGCTCTTCCTACTGAGATAGTAATCTCCTTCACAACAAAACTGTTTTGGAGGAACAGTGCCTTCTCATATGATTTTCTATGCTACTAGCGTGCATATGGCTCAATAGTTTCAATAGAGCTACTTTATTTAAAATCACATTAACTAAAGTATACATCAGGGAGCTGTACTGATTGAACCCTATAATTTCCATGAGGTCCTATCAAGTAGTCAGGTGAAAGAGAAATATAAGTATATAGGGATTGTTTGACATGCCCCTTGATTTAAACATTAAATAAATACATTATTTTGAAAGAAGTAAACTAAGATAGGTCTGATTCAAATGAACTGAAGTCACGGGAAAGACTCCCACTTAGTTGAATGGGTTTTGGTCAGTCCCTGTATTACATCTTAGTTCTGGGCCTGTGCAGTAAACACTGGATGAATGTGACAGGGTGCCTGGTGTACTTGTCACTTAAAGAGGAAAGCCTGCAGGTTTGGCAGGGGCCAATTAAGGAGACACCTGACCAGAAGGGGGCTGGGCTTCATATTTATAAGCCCAGGGCCAGAGCTGGTCCAGTAGGCTAGCCCTGGGTACTAGAGAGAGAGGAGGTGCTCCTGGGCAGCAGGGCTACAACAGGGCTCCTGCCTTAACATCCAAGCAGGAGTAACCACTGAGCCTGAGAACAGGAGTGGCTGAGCCCATAGCCTGGGCAAGGCAGGCCTTGAAACAGAGGCCTAGAGACAGGGACCAGGGACGCAGTGCCAGACAGGGGAGAGGGGCAAGGCAGGCCTGGGAACAGATAGGCCTGGGAACGGAGGCAAGTGAGCCGAAGCTTAGAGAGTGGGCAGAGCAGTGCCATAGCAATGAAGTTTGGCACCCAGGGCAAAGCCCACAGCAGCAGCCCACCCTTCCCCCATGCACAGATCCAGGGGGCACATGCCCCTCCCATCCCCCCTATGCTTGCCTGGGAGTGTATGCAGTGGTGGGAACCACCCCTGCAGTGGTGGGAACTTCCTTCTGCTGCTGCACCTCCCTGAAATGAGCCACTCATGGCTCTGTCCCATACCCCACCCCGGCTGGGCAGCACCTGTTGGCACCCCTTTGCTTCAGTGCCTGGGGCAGTCATCCCGCTCACCCCCCTCTTGGTATGGCACTGGGGCAGAGTATCATTTCGGAGCCCAGGTGAGGCAGGTGTCATCATTTAGTAGCCAAGCAGAGGCGGTTGTGAGCAGGGCCTATCCTAGGAGAGGCAGGTGTCAGCCTGGCCAGAGAGCCCAGAGGTTGATAGCCCAAGCGGGGCAGCTGTAAGGAGGGCCTGGGACCCTAAAGGTCTCACTGGCCAGGGAGCAGGGCCAGGGCCCAGAGAGGGGCTGAAGGCCAATAGCACCAATGAGGCCACAGCCAT
Organism: Alligator sinensis; assembly: GCF_000455745.1. NCBI lineage: Eukaryota > Metazoa > Chordata > Crocodylia > Alligatoridae > Alligator > Alligator sinensis. The sequence goes on from NW_005841890.1 coordinate 1,051,750, forward strand.
ACTGGTGAGGCAAGAGGAGCCCAAGAATCTCACCTGGCCTAGGAGCGGGGCCAGGGCCTAGAGAGGGGCCAGAGACCGAGGGTTGTGTGGATACCTTTAAGTGTGTTATATATAAGTTATTACATTTGCCTGGGGATTGAGGAGGGAACAGCAGAACTGCAAGCAGGGTACTGATCTCTGAATAAACAAGCATTTATCGTTTTATAAACTGAACTCCTTAAGACTGGAAGAAGGCCAATGTGGTGCCTATCTTCAAGAAAGGGAGGAAAGTGGATCTGGCTAACTATAGGCCCATCAGCCTGACTTCTATCCTGGGGAAGATCTTAGAAAAGTTAGTTAAAGAGGCCATCCTTAATGGACTGGCCGACGCCAACATCTTAAGGGATAGCCAGCACGGGTTTGTTGCTAGTAGGTCTTGCTTGACCAATCTCATTTCCTTCTACGACCAGGTGACCTATCACCTGGACAAGGGAGAAGAGATTGATGTCATATATCTTGACTTCAAAAAAGCCTTCTATCTGGTATCCCATGATCACCTCTTGGCCAAATTGGCCAACTGTGGCCTTGGGTCCACCACGATCTGCTGGCTGGGAAATTGGCTCCATGGTCAGACCCAGAGGGTGGTAATTGACAAGTCAATCGTCATGGTGTCCTGTGACCAGTGGGGTCCCCCAAGGCTCTGTCCTTGGACCCATACTGTTCAACATCTTCATTAATGATGTGGACA
>NW_005841890.1:1052744-1063816 GCF_000455745.1 Alligator sinensis
TCATTCTCCCCCTGTACTTGGCCTTAGTGAGGCCGCAGCTGGAGTACTGTGTCCAGTTTTGGGCTCCACAATTCAAAAAGGATGTGGAGAAGCTTGAGAGAGTCCAGAGAAGAGCCACGCGCATGATCAGAGGTCAGGGAAGCAGACCCTACGATGACAGGCTGAGAGCCCTGGGGCTCTTTAGCCTGGAAAAGCGCAGGCTCAGGGGTGATCTGATGGCCACCTACAAGTTTATCAGGGGTGACCACCAGCATCTGGGGGAACGTTTGTTCACCAGAGCGCCCCAAGGGATGACGAGGTCGAATGGTCACAAACTACTTCAAGATCGTTTCAAGCTGGACATAAGGAAGATTTTCTTTACTGTCCGAGCCCCCAAGGTCTGGAACAGCCTGCCACCGGAGGTGGTTCAAGCGCCTTCATTGAACACCTTCAAGATGAAACTGGATGCTTATCTTGCTGGGATCCTATGACCCCAGCTGACTTCCTGCCCTTTGGGCGGGGGGCTGGACTCAATGATCTTCTGAGATCCCTTCCAGCCCTGATGTCTATGAAATCTATGAATCTTCTGAGAACTACCCAGCGGTCATAGCCAGAGACTAAGAAACCAGGGAGGGCTGAGTAGGTAAGGTCAGGAGGCCTGAGGTTGGAGCGCAGGAGGGGTGATTGTTAGCAGCGGGCCAAGGAACCCATAGCTTAGAGCTGGGGCAAGGACTGAGGCTGGGAGCTTGTATCCCAGGAAGGACAGATGTTAGCATGTCATATGTATGGCATGGGCTGGGTGTTGGGGAGGATGCTAATTGGTCCTTAAGGCAATGACCATGGACACCTGAGAAGCCGTGGGGCAGCCTCTCTTTTCTTCAAAGACAATAACATCAAGGCATGGTGGGAAAATAAAGGGGAGAGTGCCCAATGGGAGCCAGGTGAACAAGGGCTGAGAGGCCATCAGGGGCATCGTGGCCACCCTTGGGCAGAGCACTTGCTATAGTGAAATTCTAGTCCCTGTAAAATAAAATCCTCCAGAATCAGGTTGATCCCCTTGTTTCTTACCTGCCTTAACATCTACACAATGTAGGTACTAGTGACCAAAGACTGGACCCTCAGCTCCACCACATCATTGCAAACTGAGCACATAAAGTTACGGATGTATCCCTGTCCCCTGAGGTTGCATAAAGCAGGGGTGCTTGCAGTGTGATCATTTGAGTAGATCTCAGCTTTGGTATTTTCAGGAGCACTTTTCACAGGCCAGGTAGAAACATTCCGTATGTCCTGGTATAAGTGATCGGAAACAGGTCTATACCCATAACAGGACAGAAGTTTGGCGCACACAGACTGCTTTAAAAACCAGGTCTAAGGTTTGTCCCCTCACCAAAGAGTGGATCTGTGCTCAGTTTGTTACCAATCTAAAATATGCCAGTTACAGAAAACCACATAACTTAGATCAATTTTGCCTCAGGCTTTTTGAATGTCTACATCTAGCCACAATGTCCCTTTTTTTCTGCTGCTGTTGCTTGCTACCTGTTCCTAAGTAGGGATGACAATGCATAATGGTTATTGAAGCAGTGGGGGAGAGTTGATAGGATCTAGAAAACAATAAATACAGGATTGAAGTCAGTTTACATTTTAAGGAACTGATAACTGAAAGTTATCTATACAATACCCACTAGCAGGCAACACATGGCAGCGAGTAAAAAAGTATTTATAAATGTTGGGAAGATCAAAGGCAAGATAGAGGCTGCTTCCTATACTACTCAGCAGCTTGCTTTTCTCTTTGCTAATATGTTCTGCAACAAAGCAGACACAAATGATTGGCTAGTGGTGCAATAAAAATGAGCGTACTCTTCCAAATGAAAATTGTGCAAATTATCTGCATTGCAAGGAAACATCCATCCTTGACCAATCATACAAGCAGGGGGTGTATACGAATTCTAAACAACGATCACCTTCTCAAGGACTGCATTGATTGAAAGGGACACATCCAAACTTTTCTTAGAGAATGCTACTTAGAAACGAATTGATTTAATTAAGCCTGAACAACGTAACTTTTGTTATGTGACAAACCTATGTGAGGTCACACGGCACACTAAGGTAAGGAACAAGTTGTATATTCATGCTTTTGCCATTTTTTAAACTTGGAACTGCATAAAGGGCAGTTCAGAAGTAAACTACCAGCTGTATTCTCATCTTGCCGTTCCCTCGGTTAGCATAATCAGATATGACCTATAGGATTCCAGTTAATTTTAGTACTTCAGATATTTGAGCTTGCAATCAAACTTACGGGTTTTCCATTGTTGATCTTGTGGCATTTGGGGCAAAGTCTGATAAAGGATTGCTAAGTCTGTGACCTAGTTACCCTTAGAATTTTTTTTTCATAAATAAAAGTAGATTTGTTCCCCGATAATTCAGCTAGCCAGTAAAATAAGTGTTAGTACTTGAGAATAAAGTAGTTTACAGAACTGATGTTGTTACAAGCTGTGGAGCCATTTATATTTAAATATAATATTATCAGAGCTGGAAGGGTTTTCAGGAGAAGTGTGACAGATGGGCTGACATGTAGCAGTTGGGCATTCAGAATAAGGATTTCTGGGCCCTGCCTGTAGCACTTTGACTGTCTTGCTCTCTGTGTGTGGCTGTGTGGATCACAAAATCTTCCTGCCTTGTGCTTCCACCATCCGTACAGTGAGTTTCATAATTATAATTATTGTTTAGGGGGGTGTGGGATATAGTTAACATTTGTAAAGTGCTTTCATTGAGATCCTACTCGGTTAGGGCTATATTAATGCAAAAGTATTATAAAGAACAATGAAACAATGGAGGGTGTAGCCTGGGAATCTACATCACGTAGGACTGGTCTTGCATTAAGACCCCTGGTAACATGTGGGAAGAGGTAGTAAGCCATGTTAGTCTGAAGCCAGGCAGAAGGTAAGGTAGATATGCATTTTCTTCTACAGCCACTAATGACTTGAACTTCAGCCCACCAAAAATTGTGCTTATATTTATCGATATGTGCCATGTGGAAGCCACTGACTTTGGTGTTCCACATGAGCAAATCCATGTTTCCGTGGGACTCTGGATGGGTTCAAGCATGCCCACATACAGATCAGGATCTTCATTCATATTCATTGTTGCTGGAAGTTGTCATTATTGGAAGCAGAACAACTAAAATGGCATGTGAAAAGCTTTGTTCGAGGTACTTCTGGTCCAGTCGACACTGAAAAGTATTAGACAGGTTGCCTGCTCTGCAGTAAGAGACTGGGATATTTTCCCCTTTATGGCATGTACACAGCCACCTAACTACATCTTTAGCACTCTACATGGTTTGCAAATCACTCCATGTGTACCCATGGAGCATGCTTAGTTGGACCTCATGCTGGTTGGGCAGTTGCGTGGAGAAATAGGATCGGCAAACATGTATGGTTTGGGTATGTCCCAAAGTCTTAGTAACAGCAAAGATGCGACTAGCAGGTGTTAGGTATGAGACGAGGACTGTCCCACCTTACAGCCCAATGTCCTGGTGACTAAAGAAACCTCATTTCTAGGCTCCCTGCCCCCCAGAGAAATTTTCAACCTACATGGCTCCTACCATAGTGACCTAACCAGCAGCCCACAGGTTAGGTATTACCCAGAGCAGTAGCAGATTCAGGATGATGAAAAATAGGGGTGCAGGGGTGGTGTAGAGCTCACTGTGAATGCATCTGGGAGCCAAGACCCCAGCTCTTGGAAGTGAATTGGTAGCAAAGGGAGGTGCTGTAACACCACATCACCCTCCCTTGATATACTCCTTACCCAGAGCTTTTTCCAACCATCCTCTTTAGAAATAGCCCACTGGGGACCCAAGAGGAGGTAGACATGTGGGGACAGGAGGAGGTGTGCAAGCCAGAAAGTGTCTTACTCAGTGAGATAGGTGCTACTGTGGAAGGAACCACAAGATCTGGCTTGTAACCCAGAGGGGGGCACATTTTTTAGTAGTGTTTATCCAATGAATACTCAATGAATACTCCCAGTGGGTCAGGTTCAAAAGGAGAGCTGGCCAGTGGTCTGGGTAATGAATAGACTGTGGCTGATGGGTTTTGAGCCTTGTAACAGAATTCACCCTAGGCCCAAGGAATAACTAGATCACAGCCTGCCTCTTCCAGCTCCCAGGAGCTTCCCTTAAAAGCACAGTCCCTAATTCCTTATGCTGTCAGCAGCAGGGCAGGATTCCCTGTTACAAACCTGTGCTGAAACACAAGGTCAAGCTCCCTCTGTGTGTGGGCATCCAGGAACCCTGGGCAGTTGCCCTAACCACAAGCTATTGAGACAGAAGGTGCACCCTCCTCCTTCCTCTTCTTAACCTTTCTGTAAGTGGCCAAAATGGCAGTCATATGGCTGCCGATGTCATTTAGGCAGAATAAATGAAACAGGATTAAAGCTAATATGTCCAGTTTGGATTCTACACTGAAGGTGTTTGGATTGACAAGGCAGTATTCAGAGAACCATTCAGAAATTTAGAAAAGCAATTTCGTCAGATCAGGTGTGGTTCATTGCTAACAGCATAGGAATGCATACACACCCAGGAAAACAAGTAACCATTGCAGGGTTTTTTTGGGTTGGTGAGTCATGTTTATATGCTCAGAGTAATGGTAAGTACAGGAAGGGGGTATAGCTCAGTGGTAGAGCATTTGACTGCAGATCAAGAGGTCCCTGGTTCAAATCCAGGTGCCCCCTTGTTTTTTTTAGAAGCAGCATTTTTGAAAGGGGACTTGGAGCAGATGACCATTGAAGTCCCTTCCAACCCTACCATTTTATGACTGCTAACTAAAGTTAGGCTGGAAAAGACCTTTGGAGGTCTCCTAGTCCACCCCCATGCCTGAGGCAGGGTCATTCCTATCCAAACCATCCCAAGAAAATCCTGTCTAACCTATTGCTAAAACTACATAGGCAACCCTGTCACACTCCCACAAGGCATAGCACCCTCAGCTGACACAGGTAAAGTCAGGGACAATGGCAGTTAGTGGCTGTGTCTACCTGAGACGCTGACTGCACAGTAGCCCAAGACTACTGAGTAGTAGTCTCGAGCTACTGAGCTACTGAGCAGTGTAAAAAAAAAAGCCATTTGTTAGCACTACTGCACCGTCATTTAGTACTTTTTTATACTTGTACTAACAAGTACTAAATGACTGCAAAGTAGTGACTGTGCAGTCAGTGTCTCACGTAGGCACAGTCAGTGGGAGCACCTACACATGCAGTTAATGCAACTGAATAAACTCTGGTGCAATTTGAGTTAAACTAATCCCAATGATACCATCTGCATGTGCATTTAAGTGCAGTAATTTACTCCGCCGTTGCATAGTACCTGTGTCTGATGGGGCTATACTATGCCAGAATAAATTAAACTACTGTGTCCTAATTGTGGTGCATGTGTAGACAGTGACACTTTACTGCGCAGTAAATTAGTCTACTGTGCAGTAAAGCACATGTGTAGACGTGTCCAGTGTCTCACTACTAAAATATACTTGCAAGATTCAAGGAAGGAGACATGCCCCCTCTGCTACAGAGAAAGCCAAAACCCCACACAGACTGTGCCACTTTTACCCAAAAGTGGTGATGAGTCTGACCCTGAACACAAGTAGGACTGAGCTCTCTTCCTGTTATTTTACCTTACTGAGGGGGTCTACATAATTAGCTGTGCAGTAAATGCCATGCATCTACACATGCAAGGCTATTAGGATGGAGTAAACTAATTTACTCTGCAGCAGGATAGTACTTCTACTGGCAGTTGGCAGTGAGGGGGCTTGCTGGCATTTGCCCCACTAGCAGGACAACTCTCAGCCAGCCCCCTACTCGGTGGGAAATTCATGCCCAGCATAGGGTTTGCTAGCAGCTGCCCCACCAACAGGACAGCTCCCTGCCAGCCCCATTTTCATGTGCAGCAGTGTGTCCAGATCTGCACAGGGTAGGGAGATCTCTGCCAGCTGAAGCAACAACTGTCTCTCTGCACTGTACACATCAAGATATTTCCTGGACCTGTGCACATCAGGACCTCTCCTGCTCAAGAGGTCTCTTGGTTTCCTGGCCCTGTGTGCATCAGAACTGGCCCCATGCCCCCTGTCAGCCCCCAGGCTAGCACCTCGGTGGAGTCTGGAGCTTCCTCTGGCTGCTGCAGGGGGCCAGAGCAGGGCAGGAGCAGCCCTCTACCAGGCTGCTCCTGTTGGGCAAAGATTTGCTCCCAACAGGATGCACATGCAGTTGTGCTCTCGGGGAAACCTACTGCACAGTATTTTACTGCACAGTAAGCCTATAGCTCATTAATAGCACGTGTAGATTCACCTGTGCATCACCTAAAAAAGCACATGAGCTTGATATACAGTGAGTTAGGTCACTGTTTTGAGGGGGGTGCTTTTTGTAAACATTAGACTGCATTTCAGTCAATTGAGTTACTTTGTCCTGAGCAACTGGAGCAAAGCTCGTGACCCCCTTGCATTGCAGGTTATGGTAAACTGATGTGTAGCTCTGTTAGAAATAAAACAATGACTTCCAAGCTAGTGCAGTGTACCAATGTAGTAGTGTGGCTGTGGTTTTTCTCTATGTACTTACCTGCTAATGTAGCAGCCACTGTCATGGTTAATATACTAACGCAGAACCAGAGGCTACCGCAGACAGACATGAGCTATTGCAGCTTGAACCATGCTTCTCTGGTTATTTCTGTGACAAATTCACATCCTCAATAGTTTGGACGTAGAGAGGTTAGGACTTACAGTGGGTTATAACTGGAGGTGTTAGACTATTTTAAATACAGGATAACTGTTTCTGTTCATTCCCTCTGCCCATTCCTTAGCTCCATTGGGCTGTAACTGGACTGGGAAGAGTAACTGGGGACTCTGGTAGAGCACCTCTGAATGAAGAACCCTGAACTCAAGGCAACAGTAAGAATGCTTAGACAGGAGTCAATGTTAATTATACTACATGAGGAACTATCCAAGTTATGACCCTGTAAAATATGCTGTTTTTAAGGGTTTGGAGCAGGTCTGTAGGCCATCTGTTCGCTAAGTATCAATTTTGCATCAGATCTAATTTTCATTTATTAGAGAAATGAGTAAACAATATGTTGATCCTGTAACAATTCAATACATTAATTATTATGCTCATTCCCTACAGCCAAACTGCTTTTACAGGTTCTCATTATATTCCACCTTGACTACCGAATCACTTCCTTGCAGGCTGTCAAAACATACACAAAGTCCCCCCTCCAATTCATGGATGTAGACCCTGTAAAAACATCTTCCTTACTTGTTCATTTGATCACAGTACTGACCTCCTTGATTCCTTTGACTGTCTCTTCCTATATTCTCTCAAATTTAAACTCCTGGCCGCTGCCTTGAAAGCTGTGTAATACTGCCACTCCATGCATATTCTTTCTTTTCAGAGTACAAACTTCCCTTTACCCCGCTCTTACTTAACAATATTACAGTTTCACCAGTCCACTCATCCATTTCTTTATCATCTCTGTCCCTTATTCCTTATAACTAACTCTGGATGGCATCACCTCTGGGATCTCATTTGTAAAAATTCTCACCACTGCCTACTCTATTTTGTCTTAATAGCCTACTTCTCCTATGAGTATTATAATCTGTATAGAAAACCCCTTTTGTGACTCCTTTTACCTGACCCAGATATAGTAGTTTCTAAGGTACTTGGGGCAGGACTATCCCTTCCTACATTTCTAGGAAGTGCCTAGCACATTGTGAGCACTTCTGCAAACCAATCCAATGCATCACTGTAGATTGGGAGATATGATATTTCTTGTTAATATTTACTCCATAAACAGCATAGCAAAGAATCCCATAACATCCAAGACATTTAAAAGATATCATCTGAAGGATCTGCAGGTGTAGTGTAACTTTATAGGGGAATGAGGGGGGCATATATCCATTATCCACGACTGATCCATTGCATATAAATAATCTAACAGAAAAAAGCAGCAAGAAAAAAAGTGCATAGTGGCATCAAGGATAGCTTGGCCTTTGATTATTGTGCCTTCTGCACCTTTTCATCGTGCAGCAGAGGGAAAACTTTGAAAAAGGAAGGTCAAGGAGGACAAAAGCATGCAGCATTTGAACACCGTCCAAGATATTTGAGAAGAGTTGACCTGGGGCCTCCCTGCTTGATGCCCCAGGCACTGTCAAGTAGTGCCTGGATAGAAACACAAAGGACTTTGCTTGTTCAAATTTCGCTCAGTCCACAGTTGAAACTTCAGCTGATTAAGTTCCCCAGCTGCAAGGAAAATCAGGGTAAACCAGACTTTGCAGATAATATGCTTAATAACTTGCCTTTACTTTTCCTCAGACTTTTCTATTAGTCGTCACTGTGTAGGTGCCTTGTGTGTACTGCCATTTCCATCATTAATACATTAATCAGAGAGGAACCCCTGGATACTGCAGTTGTCATATTTCAAGCCAGAGGACTTCTCTACCTAGTATAATCAATCCACAAACTCCCCTGGCCAGACAAGCTGAATTGAATGGGCTAATGCTAGGCGACGTGAGGCTGCCTAACTTATTAAAAAGACTAAGATGTCCCATTTGCATCCTAGGCTTTTTATTCAGCTATAAAAAATCTACCAGTGCATCTGTTCATCTTTGTAATATACTCTCTGGGCAATGAAACAGAGAGAGTATCTGAATTAAATAAAGCAGGCTGGGACGAACATTTGTTTTTATTACATAAATCCTACCTGTGAGGAATTGAGAGAGGTTTGCTATTTTTCTAAATCTCATTTAATTTTTCTTTTCTTATTTTTTTTGCTGCTCATGATGAGTATCATTTCACACAATTCTCGAGGTGCAGAGGGTACTAAGAGGGTGGAATGAGAAAAAGATGAAGGCACATAGGTAGCTATGCTGAGTTGTGATCCATTCAGATGGAAATTCCATATCTGATTGCTTCTGTCACTAAGAAGTGGGGGAAAAAAAATTTAATCTTCATTGGTAATTTACCTTGAACTCTGGGTTGTCATACACCCTAGCAATGCTAAATCCTGATGTAAAACTTCTAGGATGAACCTTGGACCACTACAGTCTCACTGATTTCAGTAGAATTATGAATAGGTGTGAAGGCCTGTATTATATTGAGGTTGTGAAGTCAAACATGCAGAAGGAAACAGCAAAAAATAAGGTTTGCTGTATTTACCTCTTCTCAAGAGCGAGCATTATGCGGAGACAAGTGTCATTCTGACTTTTCTGAACTTCTGCATGCTTGACTTTAAACATTAAATTTGCATTTTTAACTAGTGTTTACGTTACCTATAAAGCTATGCTTAGGTGTTTGGAGGTTAGGGGCCTTAGTTTGTAAGCCCTTTTGAGAATTGGCCTTGGGTCTCTATAGGACAGCTTACATATTTGAGGTATTCTTACTTTCTAGGGCATCACTATTCTGTAAAGACCTAAATAAAAATGCTGCTGCCTGTCTGGCATAATTTAACAAACCAGTTTTTGCTGTTTGAAGCTTTCCCATCTTCTGACGAAATTCACCCAAATGACTCCCCTCCCTTCCCCCCGTTTGAATTTCGAAGTTTCCTTTTGGTCAGATAGAGCGATTTTTTGCTCGGAAATGGGGACACTGTTTCTATATATAGAGTTGTTTTCTCTAACAGGACTGCTGGACCCTATCTATCTCAAAATGAATATAACCAGTTATTGAAACCAGAACCTTAAGGCATTCTAATAGTTAAGCATTAAGCAAAATGAAGCAAGGCAATGGATGGTGTTAATTTTACATGGGGACCTATTTTATTAGAACAAGTAAATATGTCAGTATGAGCAGGATATATTTGGCATCCAAGCATGTACAGAAAGAAATCAGTAGCAATTATTTCATGGGAATCACATTTGCACAACAGTTTAAATTGATAGCCTTATCATCCTAGCCCATGTAAAAGGCTGACAGATTTGTTCACTTACGTGAATCTTATTGAACTTAACAAAGGAGATTCCTTCATAATTTAGCTATTTCCAAAGAGTATTGTACCAAGGATTTATAACTGGAATAGTAATATTCTCCCATCATGTATAATTCCTCTGCCCTCAGGTTTCAAATAGAGCAGCTGGATACATTAATAAAAAATAATACCAATAAGTATCTATGAAGTCTAAATCTTAATTTCAAAGGTGATCCTGACATACACTCTCAGCTCACTCCCCAATAAGGAGGCAAGGTTGCTATAGAGCTAGAGGTTGTACATGTTGTAAAGTTATTTTCAGATGTGTAAAGTTATTGCCCCAATTTGTGGTCAAGGCAAGGGCCCCAAAGGGGACACTTGCCTGCCTGTACACGAATCCCAAGAGCTTGGGGAATAGGCAGGAAGAACTTGTCTTCCTGCTTAACACAAATAATTATGACATCATAGGGATAACGGAGACCTGGTGGGACTCCACAAATGACTGGACCATGTCACTGTGCAGGACAGATTGAGTAGACAAAAGGGGCAGGGGTGTAGCTCTCTATGTCAAGGAGAGTTATGTGCCCCTGCAAGCCAATATTGGCAACCAGAGTGGGTGGCTGGAGACCCTCCGGGTTAAAATCCATGGGGAACATGGCACAGGGGACACAACGGTGGGAGTCTGCTACAGACCTCCCACCCAAAGTCAAGAACTTGACCAGGAGTTCACCAGGGAACTAGCTGAGGCTGCATGCTCCCGGTGCATGGTTGTCATGGGAGACTTCAACTACCCAGACATCTCGTTGGAAAAGCACTTGGCTAAATCTGAGCAGTTGCAAAGCTTTCTCTCATGCATGGATGACCTCTATCTGAATCAAGAAGTCTACGGACCAACAAGAGGTAAAGTGCTGCTCGACTTGGTACTGGCAACCGACGACTATGTAATCAGTGACCTAATGATCGATAGGAAGCTGGGTGACAGTGACTATGAGCTAATCACCTTCACCATCCACCGTAAAACTGGCAAGTCAGTCAGCAATACAGAAGTCCTTGACTTTAGGAAAGCTGACTTTGACAAGCTCAGGAGGCTTGTAGGTGAGGTCCTAAGGGACCACAACCCTAAGGGGAAGGGAGTTCAGGAAGAGTGGTTGCTCCTCAA
>NW_005841890.1:1067072-1097830 GCF_000455745.1 Alligator sinensis
TCTTTCCTGCTTATGCAGGGGGTCGGACTCGATGATCTATTGAGGTTCCTTCCGACCCTAACATCTATGAATCTATGAATCTATGAATCTGTCTCAGAGGAAAGGCAGCAAAACGGCACAGCAGCCCCCTTTCTAGTTCCCTGCCAGGGAACTAGCAGACCTCCTACAGCTAAAAAGAAGGGCCTACAAAGGATGGAGGACTGGATCCATCTCCAAGAGGGAATATTACACACTGGTCTGGACATGCAGGAAAAGAACCAGGAAAGCCAAGGCTGAGACAGAACTCCAGCTAGCTACAAGAATCAAGGACAATAAAAAGTCCTTTTTCAGATATGTGGGGAACCGGAGGAAAAGCAAGGGTAACACTGGACCCCTGCTAAACCAGATGGGTCAACTAACAACCAATGCCCAGGAAAAAGCCAACCTATTAAATGGGTACTTTGCAGCGGTCTTTCATCAGCCCCATGAGACACCCATGCCCATGACGGGAGAGGGAGGCCTGGGTGAGGGAGATTCCCTGCCCTCCATCAATGCTGACATCATGAAGGAACACCTTGAGAGGCTGGACACCTTCAAGTCAGCTGGCCTGACAATCTACACCCCAGGGTACTCAAGGAGCTGGCGAGCATCACAGCCCAGCCCCTGGCACGGATCTTTGAGAACTCCTGGTGCTCTGGTGAAGTGCCCAAAGATTGGAAGAGGGCCAATGTGGTGCCTATCTTCAAGAAAGGGAGGAAAGAGGATCTGGCAAACTACAGGCCCACCAGCCTGACTTTTATCCTGGGCAAGGTCTTGGAAAAGATTATCAAAGAGGCCATCCATAACAGACTAGCTGAATATCCTGAGGGATACCCAGCATGGTAGGTCTTGCTTCACCAATCTCATTTCCTTCTACACCCAGGTGACCTATCACCTGGACAAGGGAGAGGAGATTGATGTTATATATCTTGACATCAAAAAAGGCTTCTATCTGGTATTCCAGGATCACTTCTTGGCAAAACTGGCCAACTGCGGCCTCGGGTCCACCACGATCTACTGGCTGGGAAATTGGCTCCGTGGTCAGACCCAGAGGGTGGTGGTTGATGGAAGTCAATCATCATGGTGCCCTGTGACCAGTGGGGTCCCCCAAGGCTCTGTCCTTGGACCTGTACTGTTCAACATCTTCATTAATGATGTGAACATTGGAGTCAGAAGTAGACTGGCCAAGTTCGTTGATGATGCCAAACTCTGGGGTAAAGCATCCACACCTGAGGACAGGAGGGAGATCCAGGCTGACCTCGACAGGCTCAGGAAACGGGCAGATGAGAACCTGATGGTGTTTAACACTGAAAAATGTAAGGTTCTCCACCTTGGGAGGAAAAACCTGCAGCATCCTTATAGGATTGGCAGTGCTACCTTGGCTAGCACTATGGACAAAAAGGACTTGGGGGTCATGACTGACCACAAGATGAACATGAATGAGCCTTCAATGCAATGCTGCAGCTAGTAAAGCGAGCAAAATGCTGGCTTGCATCCATTGATGCTTCTCAAGTAAATCCCAGGTCATCATTCTCCCACTGTACTCGGCCTTGGTGAGGCTGTAGCTGGAGTACTGCATCCAGTTTTGAGCTCCACAATTAAAAAAGGATGTGGAGAAACTTGAGAGAGTCCAGAGAAGAGCCATGTGCATGATCAGAGGTCAGGAAAACAGACCTTATGACAACAGGCTGAGAGCTATGGGGTTCTTTACCATGGAAAAGCACAGGCTCAGGGGTGATCTGATGGCCACCTATAAGTTTATCAGGGGTGTTCACCAGGATCTGGGGGAACGATTGTTCACCAGAGTGCTCCAAGGGATGACAAGGTTGAATGGTTATAAACTCCAGCAAAACCATTTCAGGCTGAACATAAGGAAGAATTTCTTTACTGTCCGAGCCCCCAAGGTCTGGAATAGCCTGCCATCGGACGTGGTTCAAGCACCCACACTGAATACCTTCAAGAGACATTTGGATGCTTATCTTGCTGGGATCCTATGACCCCAGCTGACTTCCTGCTCCTTGGGCAGGGGGCTGAACTCGATGATCTTCCGAGGTCCCTTCCAGCCCTAATGTCTATGAAATCTGTGAGACTGGGAGCATTCTGCATACAACAGACATCATATATTATTTTCTTTTCTTTTGGAGTAATAATTTGTTAATAGAATTCCTCCACCTAAATAACATGGTCTGTTTAAGGGCTGACTGGCTCATATAATGGCTATTTAAATAAGTTTTGGCTACTGTTTTGGGTAGCCAACATTTATTTAAGGATTTTAATTCCCATTGGCTCATAGGATGTGTCTCCTACAATCAGGCCAAAAATAGGCTAAATTCATTATGGCATAACTCCTACGAAATCATTTCTATAACACTTGACATTCATGCACATTCATTGACATAACTGAATGTATGCATTTACTCAATTGGAGTCCAAGAATTTTTGAACTATTAAGTTGAAGAAAGATGTATAAATACCTACAGAATGGCTCTAAGGCATTTTGAATTGGGCAGCATTGTGAGTCTAATCATCTCCTTCAGACCAGCTGGACTAAGCATCCAGTCAGCCATTCAGCAGATAGAATAGAATGGCATGCACTTGACTGATACACTCTCAGATTTTATTTTTTCAGTTGACTAATCATCCCTCTTGTTGAGCCATTGATGGACAAAAGCAAAAGCTTTGCTATTACCTATTTATTCTGCAGTTCTGTCATTTTTGAGTGTCTCTGTTGCCAGAATGGAGATAGTCTCTTTTGGAAGCCTCAGTAACCTGCAGAGCAGATGGGCTGTTTTATTGCAGTCTGCACTTAAAAGACAATGGATTTCCCCTCTCTCCCCCCACCCCCCGCAATATAACAAGAGGACTTAGTTTTTCTCTAGCAGAGGAATCATAATCAATTGTCAAGAGTTTTAGGAAAGATGGAGGGGTATGAGTGACCCCAAGCTAGTTATTTTTCAAGGGCTTTGATTCTATTCTTCAGCATCATTGCACATTACCCATGATTTCACTCATTAAACAGAAGACCATAGGAACTGCCATACTGGAACAGAGCAATGGCCCATCAGGTCCAGCTTCATGTCTCCAACAGTGGCCAATGCTGGCTGCTTCTGGAGAGGTGTAAAATACCCCATAATGCATTTAATTGGGCAATGATGTACCATGGGGGAAATTTCTAGCTGACTCCAGCTGGTGATCAGTTTATTATCTGAAGAATGAGAATTGATAACCCTTGTAAATTTTTATCCCAGCTAGTGTAATTGAAGCTGCTGCTCCTGACAAAGAAAATATCTATGCTGCTGCCTTCAGTGCAACAGAACAAGTTTCCTCAGATACACGATGAGTTTTAAAAGAGTAAAGCAAATGCCATTTTTAAGTCCTATCAAGCTAAAGCAAATGCCCCTGTGGGGAGCAGGAGCTGCACAGCACTGGGACAGGGCAGGGGAGAGATAGACCCCATCCCAGCACTGATCAGATCCCTGATCCTAGGGGAAGTCAGGAGCAGAGAAGTACCAGGACTGGGAACAGAGAACTCCCCTGTCCCCCATGGCCTCTTGCTGGTGTGGCTGGCTGGGAGCAAATTTGCTCCCGGTCAGTGTTTATATGAGTGCTACTGTGCAGTAACTACTATGCAGTTAATCTAGTCCCTGTATTTACAGGTAGTAGCTAACTGCACAGGAGAGTAATTTACTGCACAGTAGCTGCCACACAAGGTTACAAGGTGATGCCTTACTGTGCAGTAGATTAGGCTACTGCTCAATAAAGCGTCTTGTGTAGGCTTGCCCATCGAACTGTAGTAAGTAGTAACAGGCCGTGTCTACATGAGACGATGACTACACAGTCATTACTGCACAGTCATGTAGTACTTGTATAAACAAGTGTCACACTTTCTGCCATATGATGCTACTGTGCAGTAGTCATGGGCTACTGTGCAGTCAGGGTCTTGTGTAGACGTGGCCAAAGTGATAGTAAGGTATACCAATTAAGTGTCACTGATAGCAAGGAGATTACTGAAGGATTTGGTGCTGGAATTTAATTCTCAAGTTCTGTATATTTCAGGATATTTTTCATAATGAATCTTTGTTGCCATTCTTTTGTAGTATGCTGCATAGATACAGTTTACTAGGTGCATCTACATGAGATGCTAAATGTGCAGTAGACTACTTCCACCATGCATTAGCACATCACGGCAAAAGCCATGCTAATGTATAGTAGAAGTAATGTGCTGCACATCAGCGTCACAAAAAACTATGCACTGGTGTTGCTGTGCAGTAGCACCTATTCCTGCACGTTGAGTTAGAACCTATTATTAAAGGTATAAAACTGAATGAGCAGTAACCAGGACACATTAATGAATGTGTAGATGCAGCCACTGTGTCCTTAAAGAAATGACTTTAATGAATTTTGTTTTTCTGGACTATACATAGTGTTTATTATTTATGATTTTGATTTGTAATAAATATGAAAGTGCCTATCCTGAGCTCTAGGAGCTCTTGCCATAAATTAAATATATTGTCACACAAAAATAAACAAAAGCTACTCTTCCCAGGAAAGCACAGAGAACAATGAACCTGAGATTAAACAAAAACCTGACAACTATCCCCCTCTATTCACAGATATCATTATGGTGCCAAGTTTTTTCGATAAGTCTGGGTAAATGCATCCTATATATCATTAAGTTTGGATTATATTCGGCCATGAATGCAATGGGGGAAACCAGGTTCTAGTGATGAGGAACACTCACTGAAAAGCACTGGGGGCACATTTTTTTTTAAGAGGGGGCTTCTACTCAAGTCCCTGCAGTGACTGAACTAATCGTTCTGTGGTGCACAGCAAGGTGGTTTCTCAAGCAGGTGGGTGCAAAGTCATCATTACGTTTTTAACCAACAGCTTAAGCTCTACTCAGAAGCCAACAGACAACTAGTAGAGATGCATGTTGCGTGATAGGGTCCAAAAGTCATTGTGCAAGAAGGAATGTCTCTTTGGTCTTTTGATGTGGGTACTCGCCTGGGAGGGAACAAGCCCCATGGGTTCAGAGAACAGGTTAGGATCATAGCACAAGATAACCGAAGGTGGGCCTGTTGATGGAGCATTTTAGAGCTTACTTAGAAGGGCAAACTGAAAGTGCACGGGGAATTTATCTGTGTAAAAGGCTAGATGGCAGCTGGGTGGTTACATGATTTAGATGCCTAAAAGCTGAGTAAGTGCCACTTAGCAGTGAATTAGGATTTGGACCTACCTGTCTTATAAATACTACTAAAAAATGTGGTGCCACTGTGTATTAACTGAAAAAAAGTGTGTGCTGTCATATCGTTAAAGCTGCATCATGGTGTGAATTCACAAGGAGGCGGCACTAAGGTAATATATTCAATTTTGACTTTTCATAGATCTCATGGCCAGAGGGGAACTTATGTGTAATAGAGACTGGAGGATTTCAGTCAGATTCTTTGCAAATGCTGACTTTGTGCTTTGAGTGCTTCATTGAGCAACCTAAGTGATCTTTCAATGTTTTCTGTGGGGAATTTCCTTTAAAAAGTATTTTCAAGGTAGAGAAAAAACCTGAAAGGGGAAATGGCTTCATTGACAGAGGCATCCATTACTCTTTCTGAGCTCAAGGAAAATATTTTGAACATCAGTGTGGGTGATGTCTATACCGAAATATATTTTAACCCTAGAGTCTCTTGCATATGGGTTCATTCAGAATAAAACACAAGGACCGCCCCCCCGCCTTCTTGTTCAAGGATGGATGAATAATTTTGTTTACTTAAATAATCTGGGGGGAGGGAAGGGACACAAAAAACCAAGCAATGTCTCAGGCTGAGATGAAACATTGAAAATTTTAGAAAGGTGAAGTTTCAGCAAGTTTCAGGGATCTGCCCCCAAATCTTGGTTTAGAAAAGACACTGTTATGAATACTTAATGATGTCATAGACAGCAGCCACAATGCAATAAATATTAATATCCCCTCACATTTGCTGAAGTTCAGAAAACACCTCAGAAAGTTAGGAATTCTTATGTAATATAACCGATGTATTTATGGTCAACTAGGATGGTATCTCGCAGGAATACAAAGGATAGTCTTCAATATTATGGAAACCATTACTGGATTAAAGTGCAAATTTTGGGGTTTATACTTCAAAAAAGGACACTGAAAAAAAGTAAAGGCTGCAGAAAAGAAATGCACATGATTCGAAGTCTGGAAAATGTGCTCTGTAACAAAAAAAGATGATCAATCTCTATATTTATCCAAGGGAAAGCTAAGGGGTGACTTGATCACAATCTGTACATACCTCCATAGGGAGGAGATTGCTGATGGGGTTATTTAATCTAACAGAAAACAAGAGGAGATTCAATGGCTGGAAGCTGAAGGTGAAATCAGGGAAGAAATAAGCTGAAATGTGAAAATGAATCTAATTAATGAGGGGAACCAGTTACCTTGGGAAGTGGTGGATTTTCTATCCATTTGAATCTTTTAAATCACAACGTACTCTCTTTTAGAAAGAGGTGCCATGGCTTAAGAAAAAGGTAATGAGTTGATGAACAAATATCAGGATGAGGTTTTTTTTTGTTTTGTTTTTTTCTATGCCAGGTGAAGTGATCAGGTTGCTTCCTTCTGACTTTAACTTCCATGAATCTGTCATGCAGCAATAAGGTAAACTTGCTTTGCTTTAGTGGCTTCAAAATGTGCACTTCATGTATATTGAAGAGAAGCAACATTACATGCAGTCTGCCCAGAATAGAAATTAAGCCATAATAATAATGTTAATAAAATACTAATTATACCTGGAGCAGCATTTTAATAATGATAATTCAGATGATGTTAATATACTGTTCGTTTTTAACGTGCTAACTACGTATTTTAATTATATTGCGTTGATGCAGTATGTGGGTAGCTCTCATTACTCGTCCCTTATATTATAAAAGTCTGCATGTGCTGGGATGAGTCCCATTCTACTTTTATTTTTTAATCTGTGATTTATATTTTAAGTTCATTCAGGAGGTTGTTAAAAAATCTCTAATTAAAAATGTAATTTATTCTTAATGGTTCAGGTCGTATAAAGGATCCTTGACAAAAGATTTACCTTAACTCAGTTATTAAACACAGAAAGCAAAGTGTGTTATCACCCAATAACACTGAAGACAATCTGATCGATATTTTTACTTACTCAAATACCCCATAACAGTGCAGTGGTATCATTTTCCTTTGTTAGCAACCCTTTGATTAGAAGATCGGAGCACAGATGATATGACCTCAAATAATTTTAGATGAAAGTTATTCCAATGTACTTCCAACTCAACCAGAAATAGTGAAATAAAGGGTTAATATTTTTCAGGCTTCCCATCCTGCCTCAGCTGGCAAGCTGGTTGAGAAAGCCAGGGTGACTAGGAACAGGGTCAAATTGCTCCTTTCCTAGAGCAGTCTGTCTTTGGCCAGAGGAGGCTGACCCTATGGACAAGGGCCATCCCCTGTAAGTAGGTTTTATTTGTAGTGATGTTGTAGCCTTGCACCCTTTCTTTGGACACTCTTAGTGCTCAAATATTCAGGGTTAATGTGCTCAATGCTGAATACAGTGACTGCTCAGCTCCTGTGGGGAAAAAAAAACCCAGTCTACTGGCTTTCTCTTTAATCTGGGATTGTCGCAAAGTCCACTGAAGTCAATGGGAAGAGGCCAATGAACTTGAATAGATTTTTGATTGGAGCCTCTGGTCATCAGAAGGGAAAATAGGGCTAGTCATTATGTGTATGCACAGTGGGGAGGGAGAGAATAATGTATTCCCTGCTATATTTTCATGGCCCAGGAGACCATCCTGGGAATCAGAGGATCAGATGCAAGACAATCAGATTTTTTTATTTCCCTCTGAGCTAGTGGGGAAGGGAAGGGAGCAGATAAAACCCTGGCTGTCTATTGTTTCCATCCATATAGGCAAAGTGAGTAAGATGTATAGGCCCCTGCCTGCTTGTACCTCCTCCCCGTCCCCTGCTTCCCCACTGACCTGAGGGCTTTGGTCTCTGTGGGGTCTACAGCCATTAAATCAAGTGCTCCACAGTAATTGAAAGCTAAACCAGGACAACATAACCCTGCTCCATGTCAGTGAGAGCTGCACTGGTTCAGCTTTCATTTACCGCAGAAATTGAACAGGCAGATGAGTTGTGATGGAGCAGCTGATGTGATAAATCCCTGTTCAATGTCAATTTACTGTAATTTGTTTGTCCAGACCCTAAATCCAGGGAAACTATTTACTAACAGTTTGCCCAGATTGGGAAAGTAAGGGTTTAGTTTTACACTTACTTGACATGATTGCAAATCATTAGCATGCTGTGAAATATTAGCATGTAAAATAATCCTTCCTTGGAAGGGAGTCATTTTGCAATACCACAATGGTGCTTAACATGTACTAAACTGCCTGAACCTGAATTTTTTAAATGGCACTAAGTAAGTGTTATGTTGAAAGTGTAGCACCACCCCGAATGCCTGCACCTCTGGTATAACTGCTATAAGTGGTCAAGGAACTTGCTCTTGGTTCTGGGCATAAAGAAATACCTGAATCCTTTCCATATGAGTTTCTAGATATTCCTGATTGGGTAAATAGAGATGATAATTTTGGGTGCTGTTGGCTGTTGTTTTAAAAATTCCCATTCAGTCTTTCCAAGCACGATGTATCATTTTTATGACAAAAGATGCCAGGGATACTTGCCCAAGTACAATATTTATAGAAAATGGATCCATATATACAGCACATCACAAGTGAGTATTGATGAAATAGCAGTTCACAATGCACATAAAAAAATCAAAGATTAGCTCGAGAACTACTCATTTGAATTCAAAAGCAAAGTATTGTAAATGATCATTGCAACTGCCATGCATTTGGCAAAGTTTCATCAATTATCTCTCACAGGAATTTGGCCTTGTCAGCATTCAGCAAGGACAGAGAAACAGCCATGACTTTTTTGTTTTCTGAAAGAAGTTTGGAGTTGCTACTGGCTTTCGAACTTCCCTTTTCTGAATCATATTCTTGCCTCAGGTCCAGATCCTCTGAAATATTTGAGTACCTGATCCCTCATTTCAGTCATGGATTGGGACTCCATTGTGCCAGGCACTATACAAACACAGTAAAAAAGGACTGTCCTAACCCCAAATATTTAAATGAAGGATTTATAAACTTGGTCTGGACTTAGCATGAGAATATTTTCTCCAACAGAGCAAGAATTCTGCAATGTGTATATAAAGCTGCATTAACAGGGTAATTGCGTACAAAAGTTGTGGTTCCATATGCAGATGTAGAAAGCAGATACAAAATGGCCAATCCATTTATAACATATTGTTCTTTTTTTTTTTAGGACTGAAAAAGTTATTGGTGTGCATTGAAAATGGCTTCTAGTTCTCATCACCATCAATATTGTTTCATAGACTCTCCAGTTTGTGCCCTTCTCACAGCAAGTGAAGGTGGCGGGGTCTCTGCTCTATCATGATACTAAATATTGAGGATACAACTGATTCTGCCCTTCTTCCACCCTTCAATTCAGGATTCATGTTTTAATTGAAATCCTCCGTTTTAATTTTTCCATCAGTTTTCTGCTGCTAAATATTTCAAGTGTGCCCACATGGAAGAAAATCTTTTGGCATTATTACTGATCTGGCAGTATTTGTCTGCGCTCTGATTGTGATGACAAAGATACAAAGATATGATTTACTTTGTACATTCCAAGGGGTTTTTTTTGTTTTTTTTCCTTTTTCAGAGCAAAATTAGTTTCTTTTCTTTTAAAATGTAGCTCATCAAATTATAAGGTGACATCAAGTTGCTATGGTAACCACCCCATTAAAAAAAAAAAAAAAAGAGCTACTTTAGAGATGAGGTTTTCAAGTACAGGGGTTATAATGGTTCTGGGTGCCTTTATACTGGTACACCTTGGATAATATATTTAATAACTAGTAGAAACCTTTCAGTGAATGCATAATACATATGCAGGTGCACACAGTTTCAGTTGAAAGATGTCTGTCAATAACTTTCACAATAGAAGACCTGGAAGATGGAAAATCAAAGTATTTGCTGTCACTTGGAATAAAAGGATAATTTATTTTATGGAAATAGACTTATAAGTTATAGGCGTTGTTTCTAGGGGGCTTCCTGAAAAGTGCAAGTTTTATAAGTGAAGCCGGTATTAACAACATTTATTATGATAAGATGTACATGCACAGCAGATGATAAAAAGGAGGGGGGGGGGAAAGAAAGAAAAGAAGCAATAACTGACCACTTTGTTGCTTGTTAATCATCTAAATCCATCTTGCAAAACTATTTATGGATTATTGTCTTTTCCCCATAAAATGCATTGGTCGCACCACTGTGCACCAGATAGTCCTAAGGGAGCATTAAAGCAATTAACCCTTCAATGGAACGTGAAATATGGACACAGGAAATTCAGTGTCCTAAAATCAAAGTCTAACTTTTTTAATGCAACAAATGTTAGCTTAGCAGTTTACATATACAGAAAGAGAAAAAACACTCAGTACAATGATCTCACCCAATCCCAGATGTTACTTTGCTCAACAGAAAAGATAGCTGTTCAGTTCCTGAAAGCAAAGAGTGCTTCGTTGTCTGGGACGGTCCAGACAGGTGTTGAAGGCTGAATTGATGGTGGTGATGACACTTGACTTTCTTGCTCTCCTCTTCTGTGCTTTTCTTCAACTTCACTCCTTCAATGACTCTGCTTTCAGACAGGTCTCTCTGTGGTCAGTATACTGTCCATATTTTATCCTGCCAGCATATTTCTTTGTTCAACAGATGCATCACAAGCACACCCCTTAATTTGGGCTTTTTCCGGTGTCTTACTTTGGGCATTGTCCATTGGTCTCCGTTACCACTAGGTCTGTGCGAGGCTTCAGACAAAGCTTCGGATCCAGAGAAGCTTCGGACATTTTGGGGTCTGAAGTGCTGCCTCATTCGGCTTCCCAAAGTGGTTCAGAGCCACCTTGAAGATCTGGCCATAGGGTATAATGGGGAAACAATAAAATATCTATTACTTTGTTGTTTTATGTCCGATTCAGATGAAATTTTCAGGGATGGTAGACTCTGCAGAGAGGATGAATCCTGCCAAGCTTCAAGAAGATTGGTGCAGGTATTTGGGGGAAACAGTACCCCAAATTCGTGAAAGCAAAACTCATGTCATGTCTAGACATTACAACATAGCAGGGTGAAAACTGCAGGGGTGGTGGCTCTTACTGAGGCCACAAAACCTGCCAAGTTTCAAGAAGATTGGTGTAGGGGCTTGGGGGAACTGTCCCTCAAGCTGCAGACAAGCAAAACTCGTGCCATGGGTGCTGTGGGACTGACTGTGCCTGTCCTGGGGCGGGGAGGGCAGACACTACTGCAGGCCTGGCTGCTCAGCTGCTGTGTTCCCAGTTACCAATCAATCAATCATGATTCACTCAGGGACCAGGGACTCAGGACCAGCTCAATACACAGGACCTAGCTACTACATAATGACTTAACGAGCACAATTAGCACCTACAAAACCAGGCTAAGGAGAGGCAAGACTCAAGACAGACAATCAACTGCCCCAAGACAGACACAGTCTTGGCAGGAGTTTTGCCTGTCAGCAGCTAGGGGTGCAGGGCCCCAGACCCCACTGCACCCATCTCCACAGCTGGCAGGAGTCACAGCAGGGGCCACCATCCCTGCAGCTGTCACCCCGCTGTACCTGAACACACGCAGGGTCACCAATGGCACGAGTTTTGCTTGTCCGCAGCTTGAGGGGCAGTTCCCCCCAAACCCCTGCACCGATCTCCTTGAAACTTGGCAAGCTTTGTGGTCTCAGTAAGAGCTATCACCGCTGCAGTTTTGACCCCCCTGTGTTGTAACGCAGCTGTGACATGAGTTTGGCTTTCAAGAATTTGGGGTACAGTTCCCCCCAAACCCCTGCATCGATCTTTAAACTTGGCAGGTTTCATGCTCTCAGCAGGGGCTACTATCCTTGCAAGTTTAATCCAAATCAGACAAAAACCAACAAAGTTATAGCTATTTCATTGATTCCCCATTATACTCTATGGCCAGATCTCCAAGTCGGCTCCGAAGCTTCATCCGGATCGAGGCGGAAACCCAGTCCAGAGCTCCCGATCGGATCGCGGCCATCTGAAGCAGCCAGATCCAAAGCTGGATCGGATCGCTGCCGAGTCACACAGCCCTAATTACCACCTCTCATTAACATATGCAATTGTTCCATCCCTCTGATTCAGTCAGTTCAGTTCATTTGAACTGCTAACAAAATCATTACTATGTTGTGTTAGAAAAACTTCTTGCGGTGATAGAAAAGGAAAGAAACATCCTGTGAACCAACACAAGGCCATAAACTGCTTGCCAGAGGCAAGGCCAGCTGATATTGCATACATCAGCAAAATGAAAAGTTCCGATAATAATGAGGCTATACAGAACTTAAGCAATGATTTAATAAGGCTGCATATAAAAGAAAACTTTAAACAATACTGTAATTCACCACTCTACAAAGAGGGGCGGCTTTAAAGCATAAACTATGACAAGCTACCTTAACAGCATTGCTTTTCACTCTTCAGCCAGTGGAAATAGCCGTGAAGAAAAACACAGATGTGTTCACTGATCACAGATGCTTTTCTGCATTTGTTTGAAATTAAACATTAAGGAGGTTTAGAAACAAGAACTGGGATTGTCATACATGTTTTCAGGTTAAAGCCATATATTATCAGGGCGAGCCCCTGCACCGCTATAAATCAGTGTAACTTTGTTGACCTCAAGGGACTTCCAATGATTTCTACCAGCTGAGGAACTGGGGCTGAGCCTCCAATGAGAGATAATTCACCATTTCATAGTACAAAAATAAGAAAGAACCTAGGACACCAAGCAGCCATGAAACCTAAATCACCAGCAACTCCTTACAACCATGTCAGGCTGCAGTATATCAATGCAACAATTTACACAGAACAGCTAGGCTGGAAATAACGTCTACCTATTTCTGCATATTAACCATGGAAAGATTGCTGTGTTTTCAATTTTCTGCCCATCTCCAATTAAATTATGTGGAAAGCTTTCCTTCAGGCACAAACCTTGTAGACAGGATAAACAAAACACAGAGAAAAACCCAACAGCAGAGTAACATCCCATAAAGCTTGATGCATTTTCTTTTGCAAAACTCTGTTGACTTCAGTGTGGTTTAAAAAATGCCCCCTGTAGTGATGACTGGGTTCAATAAAAAGTCATATGTGAATAAGAAGAACTAACAACAATGAACTTTACGCTGGAGCAAGTTTCTACAGCCCTTTATTTTCTCCAGCTGACTGACTTAGTGGACCATTGCCTAACTCCTAACCTCTGCAGTCTTCCAAGTTGTGGAGCGTCTCTTACAACTTTTATCACCGCAGCTTCTGTCTTAACAGTAAGTAAAACACTCAATTAATACAAACATAAATTAAAACACATCTAAAGAGGAGAGGTTACTAGCATGCTACTCTGAAGTGAGTATTGCTCCCTTTTCCATTTCCCCTTTTCTGAAACTTTTTTAACAAATCTCTGCAAATTTTTCAGGAGGTTTCACATACTTAGACCTATGATGTATCACAGGGGTTTTCAGCCTTTTTAAAGAAGTGTACTTCTTCTGGGTACACTTCTGGTGAGGGGGGTGGCAGCAGCTGGATGCGGGTGGGGGAATGGTCTTGCACGCAGTGGCAGTGGCTCAGGGTGGTGGATGGCGGTGGCAGTGGCAGCATGCAAGGTCCCCCCTGACCTCCTGTTTGGCCAGCTAGGTTGTGCCTGTGCAGCCTGCAGAGGGGCACTGCTGCCTGGACCCACACCCGCCCCGGCCCTGCTCCTGGGAGGCCGTGGCTCGGGCTGGTAGGTGGCCATGCTCTGTTCCACCACTCCTTGCATATCCCCTAGCTCCTTTCCAAGTACTTCTGGGGGTACGTGTAGCCCCAGTTGACAATCCCTCACGTATCAGATCAAGATTTCTTTTTTTTTTTTTCCATGGGAAGCTTTTCTTCCAAGGCTTTATAGACCTGAGTCTGTATAATGTGATTCAATTGACTTGCACTTTGGGCAGCTGCGCTTCTGCACATAGCACACAATTCATTAGTTACAGAATGCAGAGGCTGATTTCCTGTTTTCTGCTTGATGGTATTTGCATTTGTGTCAATAGGTTCATTTCTTCCCATAGGGACATGGTTGCTTCTTGTGTTCTGGAGCAATTGATTTCTTCTGAAGAGGAATGTTCAGATTTGGGCTGTGCTGGCTAAGAGGATCATCAGGAGGCATGGCTGTTGTATCTCCTTGTACTGCAAGAAGTAAACCCTTAACTAGATTCAGTTTCTCATAAGATGCCAGATCTAAAATTGATGTCACTTCCCTAGGTACCACAATTAATAGGAGTTTGTATACTCTATCTTTATTTTGGATGCATCTCCGTTTCACTGGCAGGCATGTTCCTGGCTACAGCCAGTTCTTTTGATGTTTGCTGCCAAAATCACAAGCCTTGTGTGGTCAGATCAGGTACACACCATACCCCATTCCTGTATGGGGCCAGGCCAGGCCTCCTTTTCATCTACAGTCACATTGGGCCTGGGCCATGCCTCAAGGCCAACTGGAAAAAATGCAACATAGACATCAACTCATGGGAGACTATTGCCCAGGACCACTCCAAATGGAGGAAGAGTCTGCTGCTAGGATCTCAGTACTTTGAAAACTTACAATGACAGCAGGAGATGGAAAAGCAGGAGAGACAGAAACAGTGTATTGAAGTCTGAATCAAGAATTCAGAGCCACCCACCCAACACAGAAGCATGTTCCTGAATTGCATCAGTCTGTTGAGCCCGGATCATCCTCATCATCCATCTTTGGTCCTGAAGATGAGACATTCATTGAAGACAATAATCCTTGACTCCCAGGGATTGCTGAAGAACAGAAGCAGGAGAGAAGATATGTAAGTTTAACAGCTTCAGAAGAACATGTTGGAGGGGGTTATATTACCTTTATCTGCCTCTGTGGAAACAAAAACAAAATCATCTCCCTACATGCATCAAATTGAAAACACCCTCTCAGAGTCTGGGTTAAAATATATTGTCACAAAATCTCTTTGGATTTTCAATAGCATAATACTATGAAGATCAACTCTAAAACCTTATTTGCCATTGATTCATATCCTCAAATTTAGCAACAGTGAATCCACTTGGAAGGTAATAAGAATGTCATTCTGATATGGATGTCCCATTGCTTCAAACCTCACATCCTTATGATAGCTTTTGCCACACAGGATAAGTTTTCTGTTCTTCCACAAACCCACACAACCCTCTGTTTCTATGCTTCCGCACAAGACATTTACCACTGGCTGGAAAACTGGCTCCGGGGTCGGACCCAGAGGGTAGTAATTGATGGAAGTCACTCATCGTGGTGTCCTGTGACCAGTGGTGTCCCCCAAGGCTCTGTCCTTGGACCCATACTGTTCAACATCTTCATTAATGATGTGGACACTGGAGTCAGAAGTGGACTGGCCAAGTTCACCGATGACACCAAACTTTGGGGCAAAGCATCCACACCAGAAGACAGGCGGGTGATCCAGGCTGACCTGGACAGGCTCAGCAAGTGGGCGGACGAGAATCTGATGGTGTTCAATGCTGATAAATGCAAGGTTCTCCACCTTGGGAAGAAAAACCCGCAGCATCCTTATAGGCTCGGCAGTGCTATGTTGGCCAACACTATGCAAGAAAGAGACTTGGGGGTCATCATTGACCACAAGATGAACATGAGCCTGCAGTGCGATGCTGCAGCTAGTAAAGCAACCAAAACGCTGGCTTGCATCTATAGATGCTTCTCAAGCAAATCCCAGGACGTCATTCTCCCCCTGTACTCGACCTTAGTGAGGTCACAGCTGGAGTACTGTGTCTAGTTTTGGGCTCCACAGTTCAAAAAGGATGTGGAGAAGCTTGAGAGAGCCCAGAGAAGAGCCACGCGCATGATCAGAGGAATGGGAAGCAGACCCTGCGATGACAGGCTGAGAGCCCTGGGGCACTTTAGCCTGGAAAAGCACAGGCTCAGGGGTGATCTGATGGCCACCTACAAGTTTATCAGGGGTGACCACCAGTATCTGGGGGAACATTTGTTCACCAGAGCGCCCCAAGGGATGATGACTAGGTCGAATGGTCATAAACTACTACAAGACCATTTCAGGCTGGACATAAGGAAGAATTTCTTTACTGTCCGAGCCCCCAAGGTCTGGAACAGCCTGCCACCGGAGGTGGTTCAAGCGCCCACATTGAACACCTTCAAGAGCAAACTGGATGCTTATCTTGCTGGGATCCTATGAACCCGGCTGACTTCCTGCCCTTTGGGCGGGGAGCTGGACTCGATGATCTTCCGAGGTCCCTTCCAGCCCTAATGTCTATGAAATCTATGAAACCACCTAAGCTCATGATTTATCCTCTGTTTCTAATATTCACATTCCCTCTCATGACGGTTAAATCTGCTGCACGTCAAATGCCAAGACAAAGGACTACTTCATGGTTATGTTAGAAGCATGACTCTTCATTGCAAGCAGTGAACCGGTTAAATGAACAATTACCAAAATATGGCAGATGTACAAGTGTATTTGAGATGAACAATTATCAAGGGCCTTACAATTAATTTCTTCATGTATACACCTGCATCTTGTTAGCATGGCACCTGGTTGCAGCAGAGATATCTGGTTGTACGCTATAGCTTGTGGTGCAGTTTGTAGGCAGATGCTTCTATGGATGGATGATTATTTCAGCACAAATACCTGCTTCCTCCCTAATGTATTAAATATGATGCAGAAATGAGAAGAAAATGTAGCTAAATTGAAAGGAGGGTGGGGGGTAGGTAAACCAAGATGCTGTTAGAGCTATTCATCAGATCCAAGTCCTTGTAAATAAAGTTATGGCTATAAACTGAAGTCAGTGAAAAAGCAGTAACTTTGTGTTGAAGCATATAGGTGCCTTAAACCTATATGAGAAAAAAACTAGAGATTGTAGACTGGGTCCTAGCAATGTCAGGGCTGGGTAGGAGTGCAGGAGGGGTGGAGGAGATCCAGGAGACTTTCAGAGGGGCAGGCATAACTTGTTACACTTGACTTGTAAATTATTTGTGGCAGGGTCTGTCTTTTTGTTCTGTAATTGTGCAGTACTTACCTAGCCTAATAGACTTCTGGTCCATAGTTTAAGCTCCTATGCACTACCACAGTACAAAAAAACCAAAAAATTCAAGGGTTTACAGATGGTTAGGAGAGCTGAGATGAGAGTTGCAGTTGTGTAAGCAACCAGGTCAGAAGCAGTCCATCTCAAAAGGTAGTGCTGGGTGCCATTCTCCAAGAGCAACCCCAGGGAATTAGGAACTGAGCTCAGGGATCTGGAGCCAGTAATCAAGAGCCAAAATTATAAACAGGTCCTCTTTCAAACAAGGGGGCGGGGGGGAATCATACATCAGATGCTGGACAGAAAAACTAACTAGGAGCAAGAACAGGAATCAAAGCTGAGGTACAAACCTAGGATCAGGGTAATCTAGAAGTTCTTCAAGAAATGTGTGCAAATAGCCTAGTACTGTCTGTTCTGGTTTTAAGGCCATGTGTGGGGCAAGGTTAGCTTCCTACAAGCACAGAAGCCAGAGGCAGGCCACCAGAGAGATGATTCATTCCCAGCTGGAGCGGCACCTCATCACAAATTGGAGAGACAAATAATATCAAGGGTCAGACATGAGAAAAGGGTAGGGCACGTCAGGGTAAGGGAGGTCAGGCCTCAAGAATTGGCCAGGGGCTGAAGTGAAATGGAGAGACTGGAGGTGGAGGAGTCAGCTCGCAGTCAAACCTGGGTTAGTTGTGGTCCTGACAAACTCTAAACATTCTTCCCCTTGACCACCTCAGTCTTTAAGCTTCTCTTTAAAAACGGAGAGCCAGTAAGCATTGCAATGATTAACCCAGTAATAGCATCAAACCTATGGCATTTATACCAGTATGTCAGTAAGAAAGCCTATAAGGACTTAATCACAAATCCCTTCTTTATTGTCTGTTATTTCCTGATAAAGATCAGGCACATGTGATCCATGTTTCAAGGTCAAAATTGACACCGCATTTCCAGAAGGTACAGCCATCGATCACTGGAAGGATTTTTTTTGTAAACAAGCCATAATGGGACATGTCAATACCCAGTCCGGCCTTCTTGCATGCCAACGTTGCCTTTGTCAGAATTGGAGATTAGTTGAAAAAGGGCCCCCTTTCTGTCTGGTTATCAAGGCAAGTTTTGGGTTTTTTTTATGGCATGCTGCAATTGTTACCCTTTCTCTCTCTCTGTCTCTCATAAATACTCAGAACCTGAGGCAAGTGTATACCAAAATTAAATTAAAGAATTAGACACATTTTGGATTGCACCCTACACTTTGTGTCTGTCAATAGTGCTTGCTGAGGTGGAAAAACAAAATTGCTTTGTGATTATTTCTGTGAAACCAAGTGCTGAGTTTGTTTCTCTGCATTTGGCATGGTCATGTCGGTCACTGGAATATTCAGTTAACCATTAGATGTATTTATAAAACCCCAATGTTTCACAGATTTCTGGCATGAATGACTTTTTGTTCAAATTATTGTGCTGGAAGAGAATTTATTTTTTTTATGCTACTGGTTCATTTCTGATTAAAAGAGTTTCTTTTACATAATTAGGCAGCCAAAACAATGCAGCATCCTTTAACAGGTTGGAGAGTAAAAAGCAAAAGCCCAAACAAGCAATTTGCAGAAATCAACACTCCAGAACCAAATAAAGACAAAACATAGCATGAAAGACATCCAAATGTGTGTGGCAAGGGACAGAAGTTACACATAAACTGGTTTAAGTGATCAGAAAAAGGTTAAACCTGTAACAGAACAGAAGTTCAGGGCACATAAGCCAGTTTCAAAATGGCTGAAACGGGTTTGACATAAACCTCGTTGTAGTATCAGACTTAACTGATTAAGCTCAAACCGGTTTATGGAACTTCTGACCCAGACCCCTTCCTGGTTTTAGTTAAATCAGAGTCCCCCAGCATCCCAGCATCCTCTGCAGCCCTAGGCTGGGCTGTGCTCTCTGCTTCAGTGGAGCAGGGGTGGCTTCACCCTTCTGCTCTCATGCTGGAGCATGGACAGAGACCACTCCTCTAAGGTGAAAGGGGCAGGGAAGAGGTTTATTCCCCCTCCCTCCCCTGTCCCACCAGCACAGACCCAGTCAAGGTCTGCCAGGCAGGGGAAGAGCAGCCCCTGTCAGGCATTTTGCCCCACTCACTGCTCAAGCACTGGGGAACATAGTTTCATAGTTTCATAGTTTCAGGGTCGGAAGGGACCTAATAGATCTTCTAGCCCGACCCCCCACCAGGGCGGGAGAACAACCCAAAAAAAACTCACCCTAAAAACAAAAACGGGACTCAAATGAGTCCAGCCAGGTAAGTATCCAGCCTCTTCTTAAAGATCCCCAGGGTAGGGGCCAGCACCACCTCCCTTGGAAGTTGGTTCCAGCTCCTAGCCGCCCTAACTGTGAAGTAGTTTTTTCGGATGTCCAATCTGTACCTCCTCTCCATCAACTTGTGCCCATTACTCCTTGTTATGCCAGCGGGGGCTAGGGGAAACAGCGTCTCCCCCAAACCCTTCTGGTTCCCCCTAGTGAGTTTATAGACGGTCACCAGGTCCCCCCTCAGCCTTCTCTTGTGGAGGCTGAATAGGTTCAAGTCCCGCAGTCTCTCACTGTAGGGTCTGCCCTGTTGTCCCCGGATCATGCGGGTGGCCCTCCTCTGGACCCTCTCCATGTTGTCCACATCCCTCCTGAAATGGGGCGCACAGAACTGGACACAATACTCCAGCTGCGGCCTGACCAGCGTCGCATAGAGGGGGAGGATCACCTCCCTGGCTCTACTCGAGATGCACCTGTGGATGCACGACAAGGTCCGGTTAGCCCTGCCAACCATGACCTCGCATTGTCGGCCCATGTTCATCTTGGAGTCAATAATGACACCAAGATCCCTTTCCGCCTCCGTGCTCTCAAGTAGGGAGTTCCCCATCGTATAAGTGTGCTGCTGGTTCCTACTACCCAAGTGCAGCACCCTGCACTTGTCCGTATTGAAACACATCCTGTTCCTGTTTGCCCACCCCTGTAACCTATCCAGATCCTTCTGCAATCTCTCTCTCCCTGCTAGCGTGCTCACCTCCCCCCAAATTTTGGTGTCATCAGCGAATTTAAACAGGTTGCTTTCCACCCCAACATCAAGATCGCTGATGAAGAAATTGAACAGCGCAGGCCCCAGGACCGACCGTGTAGGCATCTATGCCACAGTCACCTAGTTTACTAATTAGGATGGGGTGAGAGACGGTATCAAAGGCCTTGCTGAAGTCCAGAAAGACTACATCCACCGCGACACCTGCATCCATGGCCTTTGTGACCTGATCATAAAAGGCAATCAGGTTGGTCTGACATGATCTCCCCCTAAGAAATCCATGCTGATTGCCCCTGAGTATCATTTCGGATGCCGGCCCATCACAAATGTGCTCCTTGATGATCTTCTCAAAGAGCTTCCCCAGGATTGAGGTAAGACTGACGGGCCTATAATTGCCCGGGTCCTCCCTTTTCCCTTTTTTGAAGATGGGGACCACATTAGCTACCTTCCAATCGTCTGGCACCTGGCCCAAGCACCACGATTGCTCGTAGAGCCATGCCAGGGGCCCTGCAATAACCCCAGCCAGCTCCCTCAGCACCCTGGGGTGGAGAGCATCCGGACCCGCTGACTTGAACGCGTCCAGCCCCTCCAGAAGCTCTCTAACCCGGTCCTCCCCAACCTGAGGTCGGAAGGCGATCCCCTCGCGTCCGGCTTCTATCACAGCAGGGAAGTCCCGTTCCCTGCACAAGAAAACAGAGGTGAAGAATTGGTTAAAGACATGACCAGCAGCAGCGTGAAGCAAGCAGAGATTGGGGGGTTAATTCCCCTCTCCATCTCCTGTCCCACCAGCAGGACCCAAGCCAGGACCCTGGATGGAGCAAAGCAGCCTATGTCAGGGTCCCTGCCCTTGATGCTGCACCAGCAGGGGTGGGGGCATGGCCAGGCACTAGCCCAGCATGGACCCCTGAGGTGAAGGGACAGGAAGGGAGTTTATTCCCCCTTCCCTCCTCTCTTCCACTGCGGGACCATATCTGGAGTCTGCCATCCCCATCTACTGCCTGTGCCGCTCACACCAGGCCAAGCAGACCCTGGCTGAGGTTCCCTGGGTGGAGAGGGGACAAAGGGGGAATAAGCCCTCTCCCTGCCCCTTTCACCTCAGGGGGCCATGCCAGCTGTATCTGACCAGGCCCCTACCCCTGCCACTGGGCCAGCAAGGGAGGAGCAACCCTGATGGGGCAGCAGCCCCTGTGATGGTGTCCCAAGGAGCACAAGCCAATTCCCAGTGAGGGGGCTGCGCTGTGGGCAGGAGTGGGGCAGACAGATCTGCTGCAGACTGCATAGGGCAGCTGATGGAAGCACTAGAAGGGGCTTGACGGACTATGGCCACCCCAAAATTTGACTTAGCTCCCGTGTAGTCACTCCATCAAGCCCCACCACAGGGAGGCACGGCCAGCGCTGGCACCAGCAGGAAGCGAGCAGAGATGGGGCAGGGAGGGATGTTAATTCCTCTCCCCCTGTCCCACTGACAGGACCTGAGCTGAGATCTACCTGGCCGGGGCAGAGCAGTCCGTTTCAGGACCCCCACCCCTCTCTGGAGTAGGAGCAGGGGTGGGGGCACGCCCCCCTGGGATGATAACCCTGAGGGGGTTTATTCCCCCCTTCTTCCCAATCATACTCAGTCTGCTGGGGCCTGGACACCCCCCTTCCCCCAGCACAGCTTTGTTGTAGCCAGGGGCTCACTCTAGCGCCCCCTGGTTTCTAGCCTGAGCTAGTGCAGGCATGTGACTGCATTTCCAGTATCAAAAGTGAATGTCTATTCACTTGCAAGTCAGTTCAATCTAAGCAGGTTAGACTAACCTGCAAAGATTGAATCAATTCAAGCTCAGGTTTTTTGAATGTCTGTACTGTGTGTGTGTGTGTGTGTGTGTGTGTTAAAAATCAGGATCAGTTCATAGAGTAACCATTATTAGTATGATGCTAATTTAATCATAATTTGTGTTTAAAATAAATACATCTGACCAGTTCTGTTACCTGTTCAATGGATATATCCCATATAAACTTGAGACAAACTGAGTCATTAGGCCCATCCTCTGCCAGTATTAGTTTGCTCCCTTCAATATAGACCCTGTATTTAAATTATCAGGGTTTAATTCTTCTGTCACTTGGGCTTTACAACAGTGTAACAAATGGAGTTGTTCTTCATTCACACTGTTCAAAGCAAGAGCAGAACGATTTCCCATCATATACCAGAAGATTCTCTGTAAATGTGATGTGCTTTGGAAAGGCCACCAGGGGCCCTTTTTGGGGAACTTGGACAAAACGGTGTGTGGTTAATTTAGAATATAAATATCAAAAAGATTCGATTTATACTCTCCCTTCCAAGCTATATTTAAACAGAAGAAAAACAGATGATAAGAAAAACTGCTGTGTGTGACCTGAAGAATATAAAGATAAAGATGATGCACATGAAGAATACCAATTCTGAGTTAACAGCTTTTATTTTTAGAAAGTCTGTTACTGTCAAATTCAGAGAGAGGAGAGTCTTTAGAAAAGTAGAGTGTTTAGTCCTTAGAGAAGAAAGGTAGGAGATGAATTCAGAGGAAAAAAAAAAACATTTTGGTGGAAGAAAAGTTATGTTGAGTAACCCCTCTGGGCACATTCCCACAAGTGTGCATGCACATTTCCCTGGTGACAAATATCAACACATACTTTCCCCAGGTGATGCAGGGGAGGATGGGGCCAGCACCTGGGGCCAGCACCTGGACCAGATCCCGAGGACCTCCACTCTAGGTGCACAGAGCCTGACAGGCAGCCAGAGTGTGGCCAAGCTCCAGTTTCTAGTGGTGCATGATGCAGCCACATGAGCTGCTGTGCTTTTTCCAGCTCAAGTTTTTTAGACACCGGGATTTCCCAATATCTAAGTTTGGCTCTGCGCTGCAAACATGCAGCACAGAGAACATTTTCATGTGGGCTGTGTGCATTTTGCAGTGCATCAAAAGCCTTTGAGGTGCCACAAAGTACACGTCCCTGCTTATCTGGAAACGTGGGCCGCATCCACACAAGCGCAGGTATTTGTTTTCCCAGCTACGAGAAGCAGCGGCACACCTTGTCCCTGGGGAATGCATGTGCCATGCGCTCTCTGGCATGAGGCAGGTTACCCCAGGTGGGGTAGGTGAGGCTGAGGTTAGCAGTTGTGCTGGCCCCGGCAGCCTTACCTTGGATCCTGGGGACCTCAGGGAGCTGCAGCCATGGTGCTCCTGCAGCTGGGAGCCTGACAAGCAGCTAGAGCATGGCTTCGGCCAGCCAAGCTCTGGTTTGGGCAGCATGCAATGTGCATGCAATGTGCAATGGTGCCACAGACAGGTCTGCGTTGCCACATACTGCACATCTGCACTTGTCGGGATGTGGCCACCCTCTCTGAGGTTCCTGTTGAGGCTGGCACCTTGGGAGATGTGTGTGGTCAGTGGGAAGGGCGCCATCTGAGAACTGTGTGGCTGAGTTAAGTGTCTCTGGACTAAAAAGAAGGGGGCAAAGCAGGTAGTCCTAGCCTAGAACTTTTCTCACAGTGAGGCAGGAACTACGCTCTATCCATTTCCCCACAATGACTATTAAATGCAAAGGGCAGAGTTAAATGTCATCCCTTTCACAGCCACTACTGAATTGGCACTAGCTTTTGGCTGCTTAGCCTGAAGCCACAGCTAATTTGGCAGCAGTTGTGAGAGGGTTAAAATTTAGCTTTGATGTTGAAGAGTAGACTCCTCCTCTGTTGCCTGCAGCTAGGAGACAAACACAGCCTCCAAACAGTTATTCCAGCATCTTCATGCTTTCATTCTGGCACAGAAATCAGCTTCCCTGTTGAAGACATACAGCCTAGTTTTGGGGGAGAGATACTAATTGTTGGGAAAAAGCTATCTGCGTTTTAAGTGAGTACATATGGTAAAAGGGAAGTGAATATATTTGAAAGTTTGGCCTGAACATAGGTATTGGAAGCATTTTAATAGGACATAAGCTGTTTTGTGCTATGCAGAAACACAGGAGTGAGTATCACTCTGCCAGTATAACTGTATGGCTTCAGTCACTTTTATTATTACTGTATTTCTGATTCTAATATCTTAATAGAGCAATATGCCAAGAAGAAATGGAAAATTAATTGGCTGCATTTGATTGCTGTTTCATCAATCACTCATCTACCCATCCATCCATCCATCCGTTTAATTAAAGCAACTGAAGTTTCCCTCGGAAGTAATAAACAAAATACATCCCTCAATTAGTTCAGGCATTTCAAGATGTCCATTTCATTTTGCTGGTAAATCAAATGTGTGCTTCATTCAGTATGTTCTAGAGAGCTGGCTGGCAAGAGCCCTGTCATTAATGCTTGATGTAAATTAAGAAAATAACTTTCTGCTCAGAATTGTCCTCTGATGTCAAGCGAAGGTGTCAGCACTGAACCTGAGGCAAGAGTGGATTTTCAAATGCAAGAAACTTCACAGTTATGTTCCTTTGTCAGGTGGCCAAGTCCCAGTAGTTGCATCAGCGCATGAGACTACTCACCAAGTTGTATCCAGCCCAAGAGAAACGTTGCTGCCTCTGCTCAGGTTGCACCCTGTTGCACAAGCTCCATCCACTGTTATTCATTAATTACTGTGAAGGTAAATTTGCATAGGCACAAAGGGACACATCCAAACCTTCCCCTGGAAGGTACTTACCCAGATTTTAGGCATCTAAATCACTAAATTCAAACCTAATCTGCCCTGTGTAACAACTACCAAGGCACTAGTAGGTTTATATCCTATTATAGCTCTATTTTGGCCTTCTGAGCCATCTCAGATGCACTCTCCCAATGTGCCTACTTTCATTTACACTCTGCTGCACTCCTCAACTACCAAGAAGGTACCTATATTTAAGAAAAGCCCCATATCTTTAGTTACGGAATAAAACCCCACAATTAGTTTGCTGGAGGAGAGAGAGGGTCAAGCCATCTTCTAGCCTGATAGCCTTGGAGTTGGGGAATTTGCCCAAGCTTTGGGCAGTTTCTGACCGTGTTTCAATGAGTTGAACAATTCTTCTGCAAGTATTATCGGTGTGTGTTGTATCAGGCAGTCACTAGTTGAAAGATAGACATAAACCTGACATCAGGGACAGAAAACCAGGACTCCCCTTTTTCTGCCTGAGTGCCTTAGCACTAGGCTACAGGTACACACTCATTTTATACAAGCCATTGGTTAAAAACACAGAGATAACACCAACATCATGAGCTGGAGCATCCTCTTGACTTGGCTACACTCTTACTCCCTCTTACTTGCTCCTCTTTATTGCAGCATTTGACCTCATGTTCACACGGCTTCATCTAGAGGGACGGAGAGCTAGTGCTTCCCATTGGGTGTTATGTGCTTGATTGCTCTGGATTATGTTGGATCTCCCCATTCACTGGGAAGGAAACTGAGGCACATAATGCTCTGAATCTGGAATGCTTCCATGGGACAAGGCACTGAGGTTACAACACTCAAGTAGAAGCATCTCCAAGGTCAGAGCATATCTAAGGACCCAGGGTGCCCAATTCCCAGCAAATTCAGTGAAGATCTTGCATCAGTGACCTAGGATTTCTCCCCTGCAGTAAACATCCAGGTGTAAGCAGGACAGGCACATCTTTCAAGTCTTTACAGATTTATTAAAAATAAATCCATGTTTCAAATTCAGAGTGATTAATAGCAATAGTGCAGGGAACTTCTCAGTAGATAGAGCTACTGAAAACTTTTGCACGACCCAGTATGCAAATCATCCTTTGGATGACAAAGGGCTGCTGGGATTTCTTTTACTGTGCGCAGTTCTGAAGTTCCTTCAAAAAGAGGTCCTGTTTATTAAACATGATCAAAAACTAATATGGAAGATTCACAAAGGTTTTGTGTTACCTTTAGGGAAAGTGTTGAAAACTAGGTCAAGCAAGCAAACCAAGCCAAGGGGAAAGGGGAAACGTAACTGTTATAAACACAGGCGTATTTAGGCTTTGCTGCTTGTTGCGAGATCAGGGCTTTAAAGTCTTTGAAGTGTTTGTAAATAAGATAGAAATCCAAATTTAGCAGGCCAGGTTTTCAGCTGCCTTTGAACAAATGCCTTTGAATTGACTTCAGTGTATGCCACCTGTGGACTTTTCCTACTGTACTTAGGCTGTTCTCTTTTGTGTATTATAAATGTGGCATATTTGGAAGGGGAGGGGAGGCCGGGGCACAGCTGGACCCCTGGTAACCTGATTTCTGTTCTACCAATTTGATGAGGGACATCGGCTAGATTTTTTTCAAACTGAACCACTTGTTGATAAGCACGTCGATCCTTATTTAGATCTCCGAATGAAAGAGGCCTGCATACTGCCCATCGCCTCTAAAAATAATTCCACATGACCTAAATATGGATGTGAATGCCTGACCTCAGTCTTTAGGTTTTTCCTTGATCTTTCTGATTCCATAAAATAGGGAAATGATTCCTGTCAGCTTTGCAACTCATTTTGATATCAACAGATGAATGGTTGTTGTAAATTCTGCTGCTCCCACTTTATAGAGTGTAATGGCAAGGCCAGAAATTTGTCAGGTTCCCGGCATCAGTATTCCTGCAAAATGTTTTCATCAGGACTTGTAGGCCTCTCAGTGCTGGAAGCTGTGAGGAAGGAGGGGCAAAGGACAGGTCATTTTGGATATGCCCTACATAACTGTTCTTCCCTTTGGCATCTGTTCTGCACCACTAGGGGAGACAGGATACTAGGCTAGACACACCTGTGGTTTCAACCACTATGACATTTCTTATGTTTGGGGGGGAAAAAACAGACAGACAGAGAGACAAAAATGCACTTTTTGATACAAAACTATTTGGTCCGTTTATCCAGATACTTATATTGCCTGAAATTGTGCTTCAAATAAACTGAGTCATGATCACGATCATATAGGCCGCATGCCTTCTATTTTCTTCAAAAGCCAATAAAAGGACAACAGAACAAATGAAGATGCATGATTTCCCGGAGCTGACACTACTAAATGTTTTGAGAGCTGCATGCTGTATTGTTCAGAGGATATTTCAGGAGCAGTCATGCAGGTAAGGATATTTTCACTGAGGTTCAGAAACAAGGGGAAATAACTGAAAAATGGAAACAGACATTTTTGGCAACTATTGCTACTTGGAGATTCAATCAGCACATTCAAGAAGTGGCGAAGTTGAAGAAACTTCCCTGAAAATGTAAAAGAGATGATTCAACTCACAACTCTGAGATCTTTAGCCCAACCCTGTCACTCCTACTTAACCCAGATTAAGCTTCAAGTGCTTTGCTTTCTTCAAGCTGCTAACTCAAGTCCCATATTGGGAATAGCGGGGCAATCGTGATTATTTGGTGTCTGATGAAAGAAGGAAAGGATCAGAATAGAGTGCAATAAATGGACTGCTTTGCATAGTCTGTTTGAATTGCTATGGGTGAGATGACCAACTCCAGGAGATGTTTCTTGAGCAAACATCCTTAACAAGTAACCCTCCCCTGCTCCAGAGAGGTTGTAGCTATAACAAATGAGAACCACCAAACACCTAGCTTTTCTGAAGTACTAAATGACTGCTCAGTAACTAGAATTACTGTGCAGTGGCATCACTGAACAGTTTTTAGGTGACATGATTGCGCAGTAGCTCATTAGTACTGTGCAGTAACATCATGCAACACTACTGTGCAGTAGTAATGAGCTACTGCACAGTTAATGTCTTGTGTAGATGCATTCAGTTAGCAGAGCCGGGTATAATTTAAGACTGTGTTGAGTGAATCAAGCAATTGCCAGAAAGTATAAAAAGTAAGTGAAGCCAAAAACGAATTCTGATTTTTCTTGTTTGCATTCTCATGAGAGCTCCATGCACTTTTTCAGAGTCTTTTCTTTCATACATGAATACTGATTTTGTGATCCTCAGGTTTTGAAGGTCCTAATTGTAAGAACCTGATTTTAAGAGTTTGTACTTCCTGGGCATGTCTACACATGAATTTAGTCGTGCCTAAATTTAATGCGCATTAGTTTAATACACATTGAGGCGATTGCTCATATCTACATATGCATGCATTAAAGCACATTAACGTTGTGTGCGTGGACTGATGTTAGTCCCAAGTCAGTCCATACACAGCATTAATGCTTAACACATCTACATGTGCATTAATGCACTTTAGCTATTCACACCTCAATTTGATACCTGGTTTTCAAATTTAGGAACGAATAGCATAAAATCATCATTTTAAGGTGTATTAAGGGCATCCACATGTAGACACATACCCCTAATGTGCCTTAAATCAGGCTAAATCTCCTTAAATTAGCATGTATAGACATGCCCTGTGAAGATTAGACCTCTTTAAAGTAACTCATGTCAAGGATATAAAATGTGGGGTAGCCAAAAATCACTGGCCAATTCTGAAAATGCAGGTCCAAAAATGCACAACCATTTCTGGATCATTAATGGTAGAATGTGAAGCATTTTGTTCTGTTGCCAATGGTTAATTCAAAGGCTTTTATCTCCAGATATACTGTGGCCAACAAGGTAATCTAAAAGAGTGAAAAAGCTGTGATGGAAAACAGATGAATGTGTAAGTGCTAAAAGTCAAAGCAGATCCTTTAATTTGTAGCTGTTTCTAAGGAGACATCCCAGGTAGAACATCTGTTTCACTTGCTGTGATTGAGTGCCAGGACTGATGGATTGGATTAATGTAGCCCTGATTAGCAACTTGCAGACACCAGCATGCTTTTCAACCTCTTAACAGAGAAACATACTGAGAGTCCAAGCAGAACACTTGAGACAGCAAAAATGTCCATGAAAATGAATGGAAAGACTCTGAGTTTTGTCAGTGAAAATGGCAAAATCGGGTTTTTTTATTTTGTTTGAATAATGCAATCTCCAGACTTTTGAATAAGCTAAGCATTTGCTAAATGCAGACTAGCAGCAGTCAATTGCTGGGGATGGCTGGTCTTTTAAAGGATCTTGTACAGTGAAAAAGAAGTTACAGGGTAGAGTTTTGATGAACACCAAATATCCAAATTATCATTTAAATGCATGATTGTGCTGGGATTTCAAACCTGCTAAAACTATTATTATTATTATTATTATTATTATTATTATTATTATTATTACTATTATGACTAAATGCAATCATTCCAATAAACCCCATTTCTTCTCAGCAGTTTTACTATGAACAGTAGCTCTGAATGTCACTGTTCTTCCTTAGCACAAATTGCGTAGCTTTCAACTGAGTCCTGAATCTATTTTCACAGCCTTGGCCTGCAATCAGATTGATGTGCTCTCACTCAGCATTTCATTATTGCAGGGTGATATTTTGAAGCATTTAATCTTTTAGGTTTTCAGGTACAACCAGCTTCTTTCCTTTCGAATATTATGTGGCTGCTTGATATGTGATGCCAGCATCATAGCACAGTTCAGGGACTGCGCCGTTACTTGGTCATCCTGTCATTTTCAATCTCCTCAGTTCCTGGCAGGTCACATTACCTCGTGGTGTTTGTTGTATCTATTCTAGTTGCGACGGAGCTGCTATGTGGTGGAGGGGCCAAGATTGCATGAGCCATTCCATGTACACCTGACCTCAAATTCTATTAGCTTTTCTCCTTTCATTAAAGCTTCCACCCGCACATGACTTTTTATTTCTAAATCCCTTATAGTTTTGCTAATTTCAGAAAGATTGCAAGATCCGTCCGTCTAACATTTTTTTCAAAGTGACATACATAGCAACTCATTAGATATTTCTTTTCAAGGGCCAGATTTTCAAATAGTAGAGGTGGATTTGCACATGCATAAAACGTGATCGTGTTTTGCATTATTAGAACAATGAATTCTAGAAACCCTCTTTCTAAGGGAAAAGAAAAAGCTTGGTAATATTTGTCATATAACCTGTCTCCAATATTCTCTGGTGATGAAGCAATGCCTCTATAGAGATACCTGAGAGGCAACATCATCTTGTGGCCAGGGCATTTAAGAGAGTCTAATTGTAGTTTATTCTTTGCTGTGCCATTGATCTGTTGTGTGACTTAAGGCAGTGGGACCTTAACCAATCTGAGCCATTGTTTCCAACTGCACTCATTCAGTGAAGTTACACATTACACTTAGATCATACCAAAGGCCCTTAACATAGAGAATCTGCATGTTAAATCCTGCTAAGTGCACTCTGAGAATCTCAACATTATGGCACTTCAGGTGAGGCTTAACTCAAGCCTTGCTATCTAGCTCATGTTAGGGCAGGGGTGGGCAAAATGGTGGATCTGGCTGGCAGCTGGACTCCATTTCCCAGCAGCCCCTGCATACACAGCTGAGGTCAGTCTCCATGGCGACCCCAGCCCCAGCTACACTGTGATATTAAGGCTGGGGTTGCCATGGAGACCAGCCCCAGCCATGCTGGCAGAGCACATGGCAGGGCAGGGGACTGCTCCAGAGCTGCTGAGATCTTGTGGTGGGGGCAGCTTGGTTGAGGCCAGGGCACCCCTGCATGCTTTGGGCAGGGGTGGACAGGCAGCAGATCATGGCTCTGCCCCAGCTCGGTGTCACAACCCAAGGGTGTGATTTTGTTTGTGTGCGCTTCGGCACTGCTAAATTATTTC
>NW_005841890.1:1100920-1112163 GCF_000455745.1 Alligator sinensis
TGGCGTGTTAGCCGTATAAGAGGCTTGAGCGGTTTCCGCCCAAGTTGGAGAGCTCCGAGGAGAACCCCCGCAAGGGAGGTCTCCATAACCATCTGGAGGAGGAGAACTTCATGTCTCGTGACGATCTCTAAGCGCTGCGGAGCCTATCGAACCCATCGCAGGCTATAGGGGTCTGATCAACCTCTGGCCTCTCCCCGTCGCCGAACGATCCCTTGACATACCCTTCCCTGCGCGCAAGTTCCACGGAGCCTAGCAAACTTCATGTGAGTGTATCCAGAGCTCTGCCCGGGTTCGAGTCCTGCAGGTTTATCTTCCCGTCGTTGAAAACCCATTGCAACGTACTCTCGTGTTTTGCATCTTCCTGTCACCAAAACCCCCCTGCGATGTACTCTCGTGCCCTGCAGGTTCGAGTTTTGTTGTGTTTTGTAACTGCAACTCAAGCAAGTTTTCCTGCCTGCACCGCGACCATCTTCGGTGTAAGTAAAATAATCTTTAATCAACCGCTAAGCGTCCATGCCTAATTCTAGCCCGCCGGCCTGCATTCCCCGACCCAGCGTGTCCGGGCTGCTGGCCACAGCCCGCCGTGCGCAGGCCCCTGAGGGCCTCGGACCGCTCCCGGCCCGCACACTCGGGACCTCACTGTCACCGCTGGAAGGTGTGACATATGTCACAGGCATATGTTGCCTGCATATTCCTATTTAGAGCAGGCAGGCTGCAGATCGTGGCTCTGCCCTGGCCCTGAGCAAGTTGCCCCTGCTGCAAGATCCCAGTGGCTTCGGAGCAACCCCCTGCTCTGACCTGCTGTGCGTCCTGCCAGCATGGCTGGGGCCAATTTCCATAGCGACCCCAGCCTTGCTATCATAGCACAGCTCCATCTGGTTTCTCCATTGAGACCAGCCCTAGCCATGTGGGCAGGGGCTGCTGGGAAATGGAGTCCATTTCCAGACAGATTTGGCCCACAGGCCGGACTTTGCCCACCCCTGCAATAGGGCAACTTCAGTCTGCTCCATAAAGATAAAATGAGTAATTTTCAGCTCTTCAACACCCCAAGATTCAGAGCTCCCAGCCCTCCCCAACCCAGAGCAGGATTAGATCCCAAGTGTCCTGACTCCTAGCCACTCCCCTGATCACCATCTCTCTAGTGGCAAATCAAAGCTGTGAAAGTAATAAATGACATTAACCCTTAATGTATGATTTCTCACAGGGTGCTCTAACTTTAACACTATTTAATAGTCCAAAGTTTTAGTATGATCTAAGTTTAATGTGTAACTTCAACTAACTTTCCTGTTTGGATTTGACTTGAGGGAATTGGACTCAGTGGTCTGGGATGACCTTTGAGTCCTCTGTTCTTGGATATTAAGCTTTGGGGTAACAAAGTAGTTCTCACTAGTGTCACAACCCAGTGATTTTTGTGCCTCGGCACTATGGAATTTCCTGGCCACATGAGAGCTCCTTTGCACGGCAGAGTGTTCTGCTGCAATTGAGAACCCGCATGTAGGAGAGAGTTCCCGCCAATTTAATTTCCTTTGCAGGATGCATTTCTTCTTTGCAGCACAGAAATTCACGGTGCAAAGAGTTCCCACCATTCGAATGTAAATTTGTGCCCCGCTATTGGCCAGTGCTAAATTATTCACACGTGGCGGCTAGTAATTGGCTCGCTGGCCGTTTAAAATTCCGCGCGACTTCCGCCCAAGTCGAAGAGCTTTGAGCACGCTGCAGAGTGCCTCTGAAGTTATCTGACTTGCGGCTGCCGATCAATAGACTGATCACCTATCGATCTTTCTTCCCGTCACCGAGCGCAACCCCGACGTACCCCTTTCCCCGCCGGCTTCGAATTGCGGACGGATTAACTGGCTTGGGCCCCGCCAGCTGGAACAACTCGTGTGGTTGTTCAGACGACCGGACCACCTGCGCCGTGATTGCAAGCAGCGCAATCACGTTTTGCAACCGATAAGTTGTGTCTGCCTCTCCATTCACCAGCCCGCCCTGACGTACGAGCGTAACTCGAGTCGGCCCTGGCCGTCCGAGACAACTAGGTGCATCTACATGAGTTTAACTGCACAGTAGACTAACTTTCTGTGGTGTAAAGCATCACAAGCATCACCCCCCCCAGGGGTAGG
Source organism: Alligator sinensis (assembly GCF_000455745.1). Lineage (NCBI taxonomy): Eukaryota > Metazoa > Chordata > Crocodylia > Alligatoridae > Alligator > Alligator sinensis. Next base: position 1,103,041 of record NW_005841890.1, read on the forward strand.
GGGGCTGGACCTGATGATCTCAAGAGGTCCCTTCCAGCCCATGACATCTATGAATCTATGAATCACAGACTACATTGCAACACTATCAGACTGCAGCAAACTAATTTTTGCCACCATAAGATAGTACTCTGAGGGACAACATTCTCTTCTGGCAGCAAAAATAACTTCCCCAAATGTACCTGTAAACTATATTCTGGGCATAAATTGCACCTGGTCAATCCAGGCAGCAGGGGCCAGACCCCTGCCTTCTGCATGGCCATACCACTACAGTCTGTCAGCACTCTCATGCCCCAGCCAGCTCTTCCATCACCTGACACTATGACCCGGAGCCTGGGGTTGACCCCCCAATGCCTGCTGTCAGCCCAGGGTTACTGCACCCTGGCACAAACTGCTGCAGTCCTGAGTGCATATGTAGATGCTGTGTCCAGGAGCCATTAACACCAGTGCCAACTGCACTTCAGTTTATTGCACTGCACTAATTGAACATGTAGATACACCCACTGTGTGTTTGTGTATGTGGCCCAGTGCCCCAGTTTGGGACCCCAAAGGGCTGCTGAAATATAAATAAATTCTGAATGACTGAAAATTACCTCTCTAAACCAGTAAATTCTTCAGTGGCCAAAACAATTCCATGTTAGCTTCTTACACAAGAATGAATTCACTTCACAGGAATGAATTCACTTTGCAGGAATCATCGTCTTAGACTCTGGGGTGCTTGAAAACTACAAAAATGATGATGTTTTGGAATGGGCATTGAGATATTAAAAATAAGCTTAATCATCCCCAAAAGAGTACTGGCTTGGAAAGCTATCAGATTGCACTTTTAACTCGCTCAGAAGAATTTATGCACGTGCTGAAATTACCTGCGTTTCCATATGCAAGGAAATGGAAATAGTGATAAAAAATCCAGCCAATATTAAATTGAATCACCCGTGGATATAAATAAATATTATATCTATATAGTTGTACCATTAATCAGTTGGGTCTACAGCTGTAATATTTATGCCCAAAAGAATTACAGTTGCTTTTCTTAGGCTCTCTTTTATAAATTACTTATTAGATGGCAGGTGAAGAAAATGAAAGGAAAACAGGAAAAAAATAATCAGTGCCTTGATATAGATATATTTCTAAATAAAAACATTTATTGCTTATGTTGTGCTAAGTAAAACTTCCAACACTAAGACCACTTCCAGGATGAAGAAGGCTAAAGCTGACACCTGCACTCAAAGAGGAATTAGTCCTTCCTTGCACTGAGTCAGGTAACAGCAACGGGACCTAACTATGAATTGTGGCTAGTCAGAGCTCTACTGATCAGCTCTGCCCAGTGTGCCCAACTAATTCTGTGGGATCTGATGGAGAGAAGCAATGCCAGGGCCCACCTTTGCAAACTGCACCCTGGCAAGTTGTTCCCCTTTAGGAACATCTAAATTGAGCATTTCTTGGACTCTATATGATGAAACATATAATTTGCTATATAATCTACCACCTAACCATCAGGATCATATATGTACACACATGGAAGAAGGTCCCTGTTCCAAAATGATTTAAATGTGAATCCACTACACACCAGGCATTATTGTCCCCATTTTATAGACACAGAATCAAGGCACAGACAGATAAATTGATTTACCTTGTAACTATAGTGGAGACTGGAATAAAAGCCAGAACTTCTCAGTGCCAAGCAAGTGTGTTAATCACAAAATCATCCTTTTTATGTGCTTGTTTGCTGGGCAGGGACAATTTCCTCTATAACGGGCATAAATAAATATATATTTTTAATATAAATTTAATATTATAGACATATTTAGGCTCTGTTAGCAATGGTTGTTTTCATTTTTGTTGGCAGACAGTGCATTTCCTGGCATTGTAAATGAATATGTATAGGCAAAACAAGCTGAAAAAAAACCCCCAAACAGATGTATTTTTTCCCTTTTGTTCCATACTCCTGTTGAGTTATGGCAGCCTCAAGTTACATTACTAATAGATGCCTATTTAGACAATAATGTAACTGCAGGATGGGGTCCAAATGAGTATACAATAGCTTTTCAGGAATTAATTTGATATGATATGCAATAAAAAACAAAGCAACATTAGAAAGCTAAATAAAGATGAAGATATCAAGCATATCACGGTGCAGTTCCAGATCCTCACTTTATTTAAGATCTCACAGCTCCATTCCCACTATGTTGATTCAAAGTAGCTATGGGCCTGGCTTCATGTTGTTCCTCAGTTCTTAGATAACTTAACTTTTCAAGTATAGGTTGGCCACTTGGGGGAAAAGTTTCACAGATCCATAAGACTGTCAAGCATACAAGACCTCCTGAAAGTCAGTGGAACTTTTAATACCTGATTCTTGCTTTTGCCTTTGCAAAGCTCCCCATAGCTCCTCTATTTTACCATACTTCTGTGTTGCACAGAATTGATCGGTCCCTTAGGGTGTTTTTTTTCCCCCTTTATCCTAAAGTGGAATCCATTCCCAGTGAGACCATCTTCATATTTCCTTGAGAAGTCTAATTAACTGGGTTTCATTGCTACTGCTCAGTAACTAATGTCTAATCACACGTCTAATTTCATATGTAATCAACCATTGGATTCAAATAATTTCCTTTTTAATTTAGTTTACAATACATGAAGTCAAGATTCTTTTTTAAGGTGGCAACAGATTTGATTGCAAAAGAGAGACAGAAGAATCTAATCAAATAATTGTGTTAATTTGATATAGCAAAGAAGGCCTCAAATAAAGCCCATTGTCCATAAGTGGCCATTGTTCCTCACCCTTATGAATAATCCAAGTATGAGACAATTGAGAGCAAAATTGAGATGCCATTGAGTTAAGGGCATCTATGGAAAGTGGCTTCAGCAATAGAACATAAGGCCTTTATAGGCTTAATTTCCTTTGTGAATGACAGTTTTATCCATGATTAGAAAGTGGTATGTGCTTGTAAATTTGAGCTCTGATTTATGATGTTCTCCTGCAGATTTGGAGAGATGTGTTGGAGCCTTTCATAGGGGACCATTTCTTTCCAGAGTTTTGCCTCACCTCTGTGAGAATATCACTGATACATCTTCCTAGGCAGAGGAATGTCTAACATAGACTGGGACAGCTGACCCTAAGGGACATATTTATCTTATATGTATGAACACATGCCTGGAGCAAGTCTAGAGAAGTGAATGTAACTATTCCAGTACAATTTAATTGAAATATTACATCCACCTATTTTAGATCATGTATAAAAAAAAGTTGGATTCGAAGGCTGTGTGCAACAGGAAGAGCTGTTTTGTAGAACAAAATACCAAATTAAAAAGACACAAGGGGAATAAAAGCAAGAGCATCTCTCTGAAGTATCTGAGTCATGTTGATATACCTGACACACAGGTGGGTCAGTAGAAACCAGTGTCTTAAAAAACATATGATTGTAATCTTAAATACATAATGTACCTCATAGCTGATATGATCACACAGGCATACCAGGAAAGCGTGATTGCTGTACTCCAGAGCCTTTGGAAAATGCTGCTATATCATAAGGGTTAGACAGAAGCTGCAACCCAGGGGCTGTATCTACATGTGCTCTTTACTAATTAGCTCTGCAGTAAAGCATTACCATCTACACATGTGGTGCTATTAGGGTGGAATAAACTAACTGCTGTAGGACAGTACTGCCCGACCAAAGTATTATTCTATGGCAGAGTTATTTTGTGTGCTGCAATGCTTCTGTAGATGGTGACTGGGGCTGGCTGGCTCCACAGCATGTTGATCCAGGTCTGAGCAGCTCTAGGCTGGCAGGCTGACCCCTAGGGCCACCTGCCAGCTGAGGCTGCACCGCCCTGGCTCAACATACTGAGATCCTGGGTGCACATGGAACAATAAAATTTAGCATGAACTGTGCTGGAATTTATTCAGGTACACTAATTTCATGCATAGATGTGCCCAGAATGGACAAAACTGAGTTGCATCAGCTTGCAGCCTAGGTAAGACCCAGAGGATCTAATGTCAGTCTTTCATTCCCTACTTGGGCAGATAGGCACTGTTGCAGTGACAAAGACATAGACTGCAAGCAGACATGATCCTTTCATCTTCTACAACTCCTATTGCAGTGGGGTTCTGGTCCTGATTAGGGCATCTTCTCAGTTCTTTTTATGGGTATAGACCAAACACAGCATCTCATTTATAGCACATAGAGCTACAGTGGTTTATACAAATTGAAGTTTGGGCTCTTAATTGGGTGTGCTCCTCTTCTCACTGAAGCCAGTGATAACATTCCTACTGACATCTGTAGGAGTAGGATTAGATAGTAAAATTCCTTGGTATTGGTCAGCCATTAGCATAACTCAAACCCATCTCATATTGCTTTACTTCACTGTCTTTTTTTCTAGTTTTTCAAATTCTGTAGCCCTGTAGCAAGTTACTATATGCCTTGTATATGGCAGTTTTCATGGGTTTGTATCAATTAATGTATTAGGGTTTAAACTATATAACATTAAACTAACTTTGCTCAAGTCCAAGTGACTTGGAATTTTAAAAGGCCCATCTTTAGCTGCTTTTCTAGTTCTCATTTTAACTTGAATGTTTCTCTGTGACAGGGTGCTTAGACAGCCTGCCATTTTAAGAGGAGAAAAGGCTCTAGAAACAGCTTGGGCAGCAATCAGAGAAGACATCTGACAAGAAGGGGGCTGGACTTGAGGTATATATAAGCCCGAAGTGTAAGATAGGTGGGCAGTTTTACCCTGGCAGTTGACAGAGAAGGAGCTCCTGAGCATGGGTGCTGAGACAGCGACTGTGGCTCATACCAAGTATGTCTGGGGGAAATCAGCCCTAGGGCCAACATAACAGCCTTCATGTATCCTTAGGGCTGGGGAACATCTGGTGGTTTGTGGAAGGGACTAATGGGAGCTAAGAAGTTCCTAGCTGGCCCAGAGAGACAGAGTAGAATGCCTGGGGAGCAGGGAGATCCAGGGTACCCATAGGGTTCACTGGCCTAAGAGAAAAGCCAGGGCTCAGGAAGGCAACAAAAATGGTGAGGGGGTAGGAGACATGACTTTTGAGGACAGACTGAGGGAACTGGGTTTATTTGGTCTATAGAAGAGAATACTGAGGGGGGGATTTAATAGCAGTCTTCAACTACCTGCAGGGGGGCTTGAGAGAGGTTGGAGCTAAAACAAGGAGTAATGGTCCCAAGTTGCAGCAAGGGAAGTTGAGATCAGATATTAGGAATAATTTTCTCACTAGGAAGGTAGTAAAACAGTGGAACAGCCTACCCTAAAGAGGTGGTGGAAGCTCCATCCTTGGAGGTTTTCAAAACCCGGCTAGACAAAGCTTTGGTTGGGATGATGTATTTGGAGCTGGTCCTGCTTTGAGCAGGGGGTTGGATTATATGATCTCCTGAGGTCCCTTCCAAACATTTCTATGATTCTATGATAAGGGCCAAAGGAACAGAAGGGCCCCAGCTGCTGACTGATGAAGCTGGAGAGCCCATGGGTCTCAAATAGCCTAGCAGCAAGGCCAGAGTCTAAGGAGAATGACCGGATGTCAGGAAGGCCACAGGTGGAAATCAAGGAGTCCAGAGTGGCCATAGCCCAGAGAGGAGCTGGTGTCAGGACAAATGGAGCCAGGAGCCAGTAGCTCATAGGGACATAATTATGATTTAATTAGTATATATGACATCTGCAAGGCATGAGTGTGGGTATTAAAGAGAACAGAACCCACATATTTAGCCCTTCAGGTGTGATAAGCAGTGACATCTGAGTTCATGAGTGGGAGATCTTACTTGAAGAGCCCAGAAGCAGCCTCCCTGCTTATAAAGACACAATTCCAACAAGGCATGGCAGACGAGTAGAAGGGGTGATTCCCTGAAGAAAGCAAAGTTTAACAAGGGCTGCAGTGGCATCATAGCCACCCCTAAGGTGGGATGTGCTTACATTCCTCTTCACTTTCTTTTAGCTCATGAGACTAAGCAGCTCCTGAAATTTATGTCAATTAGCTACCTGATGCAGGCTGTGTAATTATAACATATTTTTCAGGAATGCAAAGATAAATAAATCAGTTACTATAAAATGAGTGAAAATTGAGAAAGCATCCAGATGGAGCTTTTTGCCCATCAAAAAGGTAATCAGCATTTTGCTTAGCAACAGAACTTTAATTATGCTAGTTAATCTAGGAGGTGAAAACACAAGCGGAAGGTCTGATACTTAACTAAAATTGATTGACTTCATAAAATGTCCTTGAATAAAAGAAGAGAAATAACTTGACCTTTGGACACCAGTAAACTAATAAAGTATCCTCAAAACAGTTTGTCATCTTGTGGATGTTTGATTGATCACTTATAAGTACACTGTCAGCAAGATGTTATAATTTTCCAATAATTCTGATATGCTTCATCTAAAGGAAAAGATTGGATGGGAGAGGGGGAGGGAAAATAAAAAAGGTTGTTGGAACCTCAGGTGAGGAAAGGCATAATTTCCAATTTATATGCAAAACAACAATTTAGAAAACACATTGCACTACTCACCATCCATTCCTTCTGGCTCAATTAATTTTCTAGAAACCAAGACTGACTTAGACAGTCCTGCCTTCCAGGTGGGAATTTGGTTTCTTAGAAATGGTCACCCTGGTTGTTTTCATGAGCAGACCAAATCGATGCTACTGATGAGAAGATCAAATTGTAGCAGACCCATTACTGGGTCTACATGCATGGAACTCATTGCAGGGCCAGGACATAAATTTATTTTCAAAGTAGAAGTTTACAAGTGAAATCCTCTTTTTAAAATAAGAAAACCACCTGTGACAGATGCTTCAAGATCTGTAGCTAACAGCACTCCAAAGAAGAGACATCAGTGGAATACATACAATGACATGGTTTTGTGATTAACTTTCATGTTTCATGTATTTATGTAAAACAATTAAAAAGAGAAAACCCTTACAAATATTTAATTAGAGCTGTGAAAGCTCAAGAAATTCCTTGTGGCATTTGTGCTCTCTTTTATTGACAAAACAGAACAACAAGGTAATGGGAAAGCTTAATCAAAGTTAATGGAGACATTAAAATAAAAATATGCAATGTTTGTGACAGTTGGAGCCACTACTGAAGTCTTGCTGAAAGTTAAAGAGATATAGCTGCAAAAAATAAACACATGGGAGAGAAAATGTCCCTAATCTGAGGTAAAATACACCGGTGCACTATTTTATTATACAAATAATTTCAGATATAATAGTCTAATTCCAAACTGTTCATCTTCTTCCTAGTTTTTCACTCAGTCTTTCCCAGGGAAAGTCTCTGAATACATCTTACAAAGGATCCAAACTTGGTGAGGAATCCAGTTGTAAAATGAGATGGATAGACACACCTTCCATCCCTCCTATTAAAGCTGGTCCTTTAAACAGCTGAGAGTGCACAGGCCATGGGGTCCAAAAGAAAAGAGGCAAACAAAGGTATGCCTCTAGCTAAGAAGTTATATAACTCCCATAGAGATGGGTTATCTCTTGGATTTAGTGCCAGGACTCTACATGTTTGTGATATATCTGGTTTAGCCACCTTACTGTAGGAGAGGGGTAACATGTAAGAATCTCAGAGAAAGTGTTGTTCCTATTTACCTTTTGCATTTCCTACTGGTCGTTCCCTGTTAGGTTTACCAGCTTCTATGAAACCCTTTTGTGGGTACCTCTCCCCATGTATTGTACAAGGAACCTGGTTGTGCACCTCAGGGCTGTTGATCCACTAGCTTGTTGTCACCACCCAAAATAGGCATTGCAACACCAAAGCCCCTTTGTGAATTAGCTGCAGTTGATTTATCCATGCTCCCTCAGCAGCCTAGAGCATCACAGGGAATTGAAACTACTTCTTCAAAGTTCCAAGTTAATAACCAAAATACTGGACTAATCTTCCTCTTTGGGTGCTTCTACCCATTCATGAATGCACTGTAATTATGGTAGACAAAATGCTTGGGGTAGAGGTGATATCTTTTATTAGACCATTTAAAATGGTTGCAATTTTATTATTATTATTATTATTATTATTATTATGTTTTTGCAAGCTTTCAGCCCCAAACACCCTTCTTCAGGCAAAGGAGAATTCAAAGATTCAAAAATTTTCTCCCAGGTAGAAAAGAAACTTCATCTTGCACAGGGGAACTGAGAGATGGTAGAGTTCCCCTGGGTGTAAAAGTTCATTTGTGAAAAAGCTGCTCTGTGAGTATGCACATTTAGTGCAGACAAAGGCTGAGGTAGGCTGATTACCTGAAGGTTTCAGATGGCAGGTAGGGTGTTCAATTTTGCTTTGTTCTTGTTCAGTTGTGAAGTTTTCATTTCAAAATGGTGGATTATAATATTATCCATGTTTCAGGGATATTAGTTATAGCTGTGTTGGTCTAAAAGCATAGGTAGACAAAATTAGAGGTAGAGGATAGAGGAGCTATCTTTTATTAGACCAACTAAAATAGGTGCAATTATTTTTATTTTTTTTCACAAGCTTTTGGGCCCAAATGCCCTTCTTCAGGCAAAGGAGAATTTTTTTTCTACCTGGGAGAAATTTTTCCATCTTTGAATTCTCCTTTGCCTGAAGAGGGGTGTTTGGGCCTAAAAGCTTGCAAAGAAAAAAAATTGCACCTAATTTAGTTGATCTAATAAAAGATACTGCCTCTACCTCAAGAGTTTTGTCTACCTATGCTTTTAGTTTTGTGTGCTGGGAATGGGGCTTCAGAACCCTGTACCATCTATGCCTGGTCCTGTGTGCTGGGATCAGGGCCCTGGTATCTTGCACTGCCTCCACTCAGCCTCATGTGCAGGAATCAGGCTCTTGGACCCCGTGATGCCTGAACCTAGCCTGAACCTAGCCCCACATACCAGGACTAGTCCTTGTGCCACTCTGTGCACTAGATCTAGCACATCAGCCCATGTCCTGTAGAAGCCCCACAAGCCAGAAGACAAAGAATGCGGGGGGTTGAGCACCCCCATCCTGGACTGTATTAAATGTCATTGGAAGTGGTTTAAATGCTGCCTTTCTTTTAAGGGAGCTGTAAAAACAGATGATTGTATGCATCTTCCCAATAAAATGATGATGTAAAGGCTTCTCAAGTAATTAAAAACATCAGGGGTAGATGGGGCATCAGTGAGGTATTTTGCTGGGAAAG